>NW_021821451.1:0-69260 GCF_901001135.1 Rhinatrema bivittatum | reverse complement strand
ATCTTCTTGCTGGGATGATCAAGGCGAGCATGTTGGCAAGTTAGGGGAAACGAGTGTGGAGAAGCTATGAAGGTGCTTCCCTACGCAGAGCTTTGACAGTCAAATATCCACTCTTAAATTGAACATGCAGGGATATAGGTATAGCCGATGTGAGCCGGGATATGAATTTAAAATAGGGGAAAAAGAACCTCTGAATTTCCTTAGTATACTAACATGTATCCCATCGGCAGGTCAGAATTTGATAGTCATTCCCTTAGCTCGGTTGGCAAGGCTGATGAGATAAGGTCACAGGTCCAGTCCTTTAAGTGAATTTCACTGGGTAAATTGTTCTGATTACTGTGATTCCACCTTCAGGATACAATTAAAGGCTTTTCATTTTTCATAAGCATTTAGCAGTTTAATAGCTCTTCAGTAGCAGCTTTTGCTGTGGTTTTCTCAGTGCTTTTTTGTTTGTTTGTTTGTTTTTACCAAATTTTACTTCTCATCTTATTATTTTATTAGGTAAGAAACTTGTTTAATTTAATTTGAGATTATTGTTTTTGAATATGTACGTTTTATTGTAATCCGCCAAGTACTTTGGATGGTGCAGACAGTAAATGTGAATCAGTAAATCCAGGCCCATAGCTATGTCTGCTTTTACAAACTCCTCTATGCTGCAAATGGTATGGTATAAAGGATTTGCAGCTTTGGAAGCAGCTGAAATAAAAGCAGACCTTGCTATGGGACAGGATGGGATGCTTTTCACATTTACAAGGATCAAGCCTGGTATTCCCCATCCTCTTACCACTTGACTAAAGAGAACCCCACAAATGGAGTCCAGGATGTTTCCACCCGAAAAATGACTTTTTAAAAAATATTCATTTTTCCTAGGTTTCCATATAATCATAAAATAATTGACTAGTGTTGACTTTTTTCTCCCTAGGAATTGAATCAGTGGCCATGAAACTCCAAGATGCGGGGGAGTCCATTGACTGTGCTAGTCCTCTCTTAACTGTAGGATGCATCTGCAGGCAGGAGTGGGGTCTGCTGGGCATTATCATGTCTGACGGGTGTTGCTGGCATTAGACGCACAGGCTGACCCGAATCTCTTGCCAGAGCCGGTGTTTGGGTAGGATGCACTGGGTGGTCGCCCCGGGTGCCGTGAGGTGAGGGACACCTTGAGCAGAATAAGAATCACTCGTTCTGAGGCGGCGGGAGCGTGGCAGATCCCATCCCATCACGGCTGAAGAGAGGCCCTGTGGGCAGCGGCAGATCTCATCCCGTTGTGGCCAAAGAGAAATCCAGCAGGGCAGCGGCACAGGCTGAGGAGAGGGCCAAGGGCGTGGGTGCCATTGGTCGGGAGGGTGAGGGGAATTTTTGCTCAGGATGCCATTTGCTCTAGAGCTGGCCCTGTCTGTTGGCAAATGCCCTGAATCTCAAGCATCCAAACAGAACTGTTCTGATTACTGCTCCCACCCCTCCCCTCAAGGCAGCCTGCAGGGAACAGAAGGGAATGGGGCTGGAGAAAGGAGCAGAGCCCTGTCTGTTCCAGCTTCACCCCTTGCACCTCTTGTCCCCCACAGGAAGGACTGGAGCAGACCCTGGAGGTAGCACTAGGGGGGAATAGGAGGGGAGGGGCTGGAAAAGAGAGCAAAGGTGCCCACTCCAATCTCATCCTCTCTCAACCTGTCCCTTTGTTTCAACAGGAAGTCTGAAGGGAGGGGATGGCACAGACACAGACAGCCTGTGATCCGGGGACCTCTAGAGGTCAATAATAAAAAAATAAAAAAGGTTGAGCTTCTCCATTTAGTTTAGGTGCCTAACTTTGAACTTAGGTACCTTTCAGCTGAAAATTGACATTAATTTAAGTCTTCTATTTATTTCAATAAATTTAAGATCCTAAGGGAGTCATTTACTAAGCATTTTCCCATAGACACAAAATGAGAGAAAACCTTTAGTGAATGACCGCCCCAAATTAGGTGCCTAATTCTGAAAATGAGTGCTAAGTGGCTAACTAACCCTGGGATTCATCATTCCACTATAAATATAGCGGAATGATGGTCTGTGGGAAAGAAAGTGGCAGGGGGCAATAATATGCAACTGGCGGTATCGCGCGGCAGTGCGTTTTCCCCATAGCACCACGGAAAATTTCCCAAAACATTATTGCTCGCAGCGCTGCCGGGCTATAACCCTGCCCAAACCTCGTCCACACTCCTGCCCTTCCCTGATTTAAATTGTACCTCCGTGATAACGGCACATCACAGTTTAAAGAATGACCCTGTTTGTATCATCGCCTAACTCCACCTACTTTTTAGGCTCCTAAATTAAGACACTCAGTCCTAGTAAATTTTCAAAAGGCCAATTTAAGTGCCTAACTCCAAAAGTTAGGAGCCTAAGGCCTTTGAAAATTGGGCACTGTATTTATTTTTGCATTGTGGCTGCCAGCTGTGTTGCGGTAACAAAAGTATTATTGTTATTTCTGGAAGGAAATGAGAAGGTCTTTGGTAGGGTGTATACACCTGCCGTTTATTTCTGAATTCTTGCTTTTGGGATAGTGCAGTAGATAGATGGGAATGTGATCACAGTAGTAGAAGTGGGAGGATAATTCTGAACTGTTTTGAGGTATAAAGTTTTATGATTCTATTTTCTAACTAGAGAGGTTTTGTGGGGTGGCTGGTGGTGGAGTAAGGGATCACGTTTTATAGTTACATGCTATAGTAGTTTATTTGTATTATGTGTGATTTTCTATGTTATAAAACACCATGAGTTGTTTAGGAAGTGGCACTATATAAATGTCAATAAATGAAATGTGAATTGAAGCTGCATTCCGTTTTTTTGTTTTATATTTTATTTTTTTGTTGCTGTTGCATCAAACTAACTGTCTTTGAATGGCTTGTGGTAATTTGTAAATGGGGATCTTTTTAGGCTTTAATATTATGGTTTAATTGATTTCTGGATTTATCCTCCTTGGAGGCTTTAGATTTGCGAAGGTTTTTCTAAAGACAGAGAGTTGTTTATTTTATCAATTTTGCTTTGTTGAATTTGATTTTGTAATTATATATACCCTATATAGATAGATTATTTTGTAATTTTATGATTATTTCTTTGCTGTAACTGATTTTGTAGTTGCTTTTATATTTGCTTGATGTTCTGTTTGTTGTAAACCACTCAGGTATAAAAATTGCAATAAACAAATAAAGCAGGATAGCTGGCCACCCTACTGAATGATGACTTCCTCTGTACTACCACTGAGTGCTAAAGCTGAGTTTCACTCTGCTTTATTTTTTAGGTTCTAATGTTGCAGTGCGATATAAACATTCACTTACAGCAGTCACAGGCCAGAACGTGACCCTGCAGTGTGAGTTCATGCTGCAATTTGAGGTTCTGCAGCTAACCTGGCAGAAGATAAAAGGTTTCACCTCAGAAAATGTGGCTACCTACAGCAAGAAGTATGGGGTTAAAGTGCTGGGTGCATTCAGCAAGCGAGTGCACATTGAAGGCATCAGAACCAGCATGACATCCTTCAGTCTGCAGGCAGTGAAGCTGGAGGATGAAGCCTGCTATATCTGCATTTTTAATGCTTATCCACATGGATTTTACAGCGGGAAAACATGCCTCCATGTTCAAAGTAAGTTAAACCTTAAAAATGGAACACTACACATGCCAATCTCCCAATTCACCCATAGTTCTGGCCACTCTGCATGCCAGTGCCTCTCGTCTACACACAGTGTTTCACATAAGAAGCTGTTAGTGAAATTATACTTAATGCTGTGTCCATGGAGAATGAGTATTATTGCATCCAAACTAGAGAATTAATTCTAATTTGGATTATTTGAGCCACAGTTGACACTGTTTTAGAATTACCAGCTGGTTTTAGGTCATTAAGGTCAGTCTGAGCTAGTTTATTTTTGCCCCATTGCATCTATGGACTGGAAACTGGTTGATAACTAGGAATGTGCATTCATTTGAAACAAATGGGTAATCAGAAACAAATGAGAGTATTTTTGCTTCAGGTCATTGAAAACTGAAACAAATAGACAGAAACTGCTAGTTCCAATCTGCGGGCAAAATGTCCACAGACTTTAGCCCATGTGGGTTGTTTGAAAATAACTCTCCCTATGCCATAAGAGCATAAGAAATTACCATGCTGGGTCAGACCAAGGGTCCATCAAGCCCAGCATCCTGTTTCCAACAGTGGCCAATCTAGGATACAAGTACCTGGCAAGTACCCAAACACTAAGAAGATCCCATGCTACTGATGTAATTAATAGCAGTGACAATTCCCTAAGTAAACTTGATTAATAGCAGTTAATGGACTTCTCCTCCAAGAACTTATCCAAACCTTTTTTGAACCCAGCTACACTCACTCGCTCTCTGCTATGATCATTTAAATATTATAAATGTTTTAAAACACAGAAATTTAGGATATGAAAGCAGAAAAGTCTGAAACCCCCTTCCCAAGGGAGAGAGGGTAAAGAGCATGCTACCATTTAAGTGAACTACAGCAGAGAAAAAAGAGCACAATGCAGCTATGTAACATGCACCACCAGCCCAGGAAACCCAAAATGAGATTGAAAAGGTTGCCAGAAGGTGCTTAAATGACCATTGAAGGTGCTTAAATAACCATTGAATAGATGAACATACATGCATATTCTCTGAACATATGTAAGATAATATCACAAAAGTCAGAGGTTAAGAATACATCATCCTAATGTATTTTATTCATAACAGCTTTAACATGTACAAAATAATTTTTCACTATTTATTATTGCGACTGGACCCTAATTTACATACAATCTTAAATACATAAAGAAAATATTTTTTCTAACATATGTAAACCTAATACTCACGATAAATGGTGTGAATGAGGGTTTGTGTGAGTGGGGATTTATCGTGGGTATTAGGTTTACAAATGTTAAAGCTGTTACGAATAAAATGCATTAGGAAGAAGTATTGTTAACCTCTGATTTTTATGATATTATCTTACACTGAATAGATGAGTCAGAGACTCTCAGATAGGGGATTTGCATGTCATAGCCTCCAGACTACTGTTGGTAACTTGCAGTGAAATATCACGTTAAATCAAAGGATAGCAAAATTCTAAATTACAGAACTATGACTGGAAAAGTCCTACACTGAAGAATTCTGAATGAGAGAAGGATTTATGAGAGAAATGTACTGAAAAAACAGTCCTAGAAGCAAACAGATTATCACCCTGACTAATAAGGGGAGTCATACCCTTGGGTACCCAATTCTCAGACAACAGAAAAAAAAAATCAGGCAGGATGGAAGGGTATGCACATCTTCTCTTTCCATGGTTCTGCCTGGGTCTTGGCTTTTTGGCTGAGAGAAGGTGACCCATCTAGGCTGGATAACAGTGAATGACTGCCCATGAGCTTAGTGGAGCTAAAATTGCTGAAAGCTATGACTGCGGAGGTCCTGAATCATTGCATGTTGAAGAAACCATGAGCCTAGTGGAGTTGTAAACCCAAGCTGGAGAAGACCTGAAGGACAGTAGCAGATCTGGAGATCGAGTGACCCCCCCCCCCCCTGAGAGGAAGGGGATCCCAGTGACAGATCAGGAGGTGAACCTGAGTCCCCCAGGAGGGTATGGACCCCAGCATCCGATCATGCAGATGCCCAGGAGGAAGAGGAGACCAGCGGAAGATCGGGATGTGATCTTGGGTCCCCCTTGAGCAAAATAACCCCAATGGTAGATTGAGCAATCCCCCAGGAGGGTGTGGATCCCAGTGGCAGATCAAGTGGTCCCCCAGGAGGGTGTGGATCCCAGCAACAGATTGGTATGTAACCCTGATTCTCCCAGGAGAGTGTAGACCCCAAAAGCAGATCAAGCTGTCTGCCTGGAAGGTGTGGATCCCAGCAGCAGATCGAGCAGTTCCCCAGGAGGAAGGGGACCCCAGCAGCAAGTTCAGAGGTGCAGTCAGGTTCCCCAGGAGGGCATGGTCCCCAGAGACAGACTGGGAGGTGAAGTAAGGTACCCAGGAGGACATGGACCCCACAATTGGCATGAACCTTTGCTGAGCAAAAGTGGCACCGAGGAGATGGCAGCGGTTCAGATACAATAGACTCCCCAGGCCAACACTGCCCACCAGTCCAGTTTTATCTTTTCACATGGGTGAGACTTGGTAAAAAAAAAAGGGGGGAGGATAAGAATAACACTTGATTAAGCAGGAACTCAAGAGGTCCCTTCTATTCTATATGGTGGTATACTGAAGGGTCAACAACCTCAAATTACCCAATATTAAATATTCTTGCTACCTGGTTAGAAATGTATATAGTTGTGTGCCTGAGACAACTAACCACGAGTAGATAAGTGGGCTGCTTGACTTCCTATTAGTGATGTACATAATCATGTAGAAATGTATATGCTTGTATAGTCTATTAAACCTGTATATATTTGTACATGCTGCCAGCCTTGTTCACAGTCCCATTTGTTTCCTGAGGTGAAGGGAGGGGAAATCCCACCCACTAACACCTTCTTTCCCCAGGTAGAGGCACCAGCCGCCAAGGATGTGAGGACTGAAAGAGTCTGCCTTGGCGGGGGGGGGGGGGGGCCTCTCACCAGGTCGGTCCCAGACCCAGGAACGCCCTGCGAGGTAAGTGGTCAAGTGGCATTCTAAGTGCGGTAAGGTCCAGTTAGTCTGCCCCCAGTTTCCTTCCTGTTGCAGTATCAGACCCGTTGATCTCTGACTTCCCTTCACTTCCCCACTGATAAGGATGCTCTGTATTTATCCCAGGATTTCTTGAATATCGTTACTGTTTTGGGACTCCATCATCTCCACTTTTCCATGCATCCTTTCAGTGAAGAAATATTTCTTTGTTACCCTGAGCCTGCTCATTTGTGCCTCATATCAGGATCTCTTGTTCTAGAACATCTTTTTTCCACTTGAAAATAATTTCAGCATTGTGATGCAACTGTTGGTGGGAAAGGGTGGGTTGATTTGGGGCTGGGAAGGGGAAGAGGGTTTGTAACTGGGTGTGAATTTGTTCAGTAATATTCATTGTCAGCTGTGTAATTTCTTATGAAAAAATTAAAATAAAGAGCTTAAAAAATGTTCATATTTGTGCATTATTGACCCCTTTGAGATATTTCTATCTTACATCCCCATCTCTCTCCTCTTAGGAGAAAAATGAAACAGGACAGAAAACGTAGATTGCATATTGTGCTTATTTTCTATTGTGTAATACTAGTGAGCTCCCTTATTCAATAGGGTTTTGTCTGGATAAGCTGCAACTTAACTGGACATATTTTGGGGGTTCTAAATATCCACGCCCACTGACTGGTTACATTTTAGCTGAGTAAGTCATTGTCCAGGCTAAAATTTAACTGTATAAAAAGAAGCAGTACAACACGGCATTCGAAGGCCAGGGCTTCCACTTAGCTGGACAGGTGCTGATATGTAGACTACTGGCTAAGTTTTTACGTCGGGTAAGTCTGAACACAGCACTGTCCAGCTAAGTGGAAGCCCTGCCAGTCAATGTAATGACCCCTTTGGGCTCATTACCATTAAGGTCTTAGTGAACTCCTTTTAGCTCGTTCAATATACTTGGCAATTAGGGGGGGGGTCCCATTTGGTACAGCCCCTCCCTTTTAGAGATCTAGGATGGCCATCCCTTTGGTAGGCAATAAAAGCAGCTCTCTACTGAGAGAATAAGGGTGGGGTTTCCAGAGCAGTACAGAAGTGTGTTTCTAATTTTGGATTTTTGTGCCTACTTAGAGGATCCAAGCAACCCCTGCCTAGGGATCCTGAGCAAGGTCAGGAGACTACACTTCCAGTCCACTAACTGGCTGGTTTGGGTTTTGCCTCTGGTTTATTTTCAGGTTTTGGAAAATGTTTTTGGTAGGAAACCTTGGAAGACCTCTGGATGTTGCCTGGAGAGAAGGCATGGGAAACCCTGTCCCTGGAGGCCCATGATAAGGAAGACTGGCCCCTTTGTAACCTTTTTCAAATATGCAGTAAATAGCTGAGCAGCTGAAGTTATCCAGCTAACTTTATCCAGATAACCTTTCCACTTGCCAGCTTACTGACCTGTGAGTTCACAAGTAGAGTGCCTACATTGTCACTGTAAAGGGAATAAGAGTAATTGTAGGGCACCATTCTTCTATATAAAGATCTGGTACCAGAAACAGAACAATAATTAAGCAGGACACAGTAATAGGTAATAAGAAAATAGGATAAAAAAAGTGTGGAATAATTTTTTTCATATTTCTTGTACTTTTTATGAAATGTTATAGGTTTTTTTTTTTCAAATTTTGTGTTTCTTAGTCATTTAAATAAAATAAATTAACTCTTGCAATCTATATGAATTTTTCTTCTTGCCTTCTTGAATTACCTTCAAATTTAGAAACAGGATTAAGACCTGGCTGTTTGAACAACTTTCACTAACTGAAATTCTAAATCATAGAGTCTGATGCAATAAGATTAAGAGGCATGACCACTGTATATATTTATTATAGTTTATAATGAATTTTTTAATTCTGTTCATTTTGTGGATATTGTTATATGGCTATAATGGTTTGTGGGGTTTATAATTTGTATTGCCAACCACCTTTATCTATATGATAAGTTAGTGATAACCAAATCGATTAAACCATCAGCAGGCAGCATATTATTTTCTTAACATGTCTTTCTTTGCTATACTCCAAAAGAAATTGGGAATGTGGGAATGCAGAAGGATAAAGGTAGAATTATATCTTTTAGTCACTCCAAGCAGATGATTTTCCAAATCCGCATAGAAATAATAATTGGAACTAGGTGTAATTGCTGCACACTAGTACCATGACCCCTGAGAAGAAAAGATTAATGGGTATTCATTCAATAAGCAAGTGGACTATTGAATGAATACCATTCCATCCAGGCACTGGTGTATTAATGGTGACATGTACTTATTTCAGGGAACAAAGAATCTTCAGTCAAAAGATCCACATCATTAAGTTAGTTTTTTATCTCTCAGGATAAGGATAGCCTCTAAAGGTTGTGTAACCCTTTCTTATGGATAAATTATGTCCTAAAGGGCCATAAAATATTTGCATTTTGGGGCTACCTCCTCAGTCTCTTTCCCCCGATTCTTGCTCCTAAGGATGGTTCTTTCTGTTGGGGTGAAGGATAACCTCCAAAGCCCAGGGCTGGAAATAAACTCCCTTGAGTGTAGAATAAGAATACCATTGCTCTTTGGGCAAGGCAAAGTTATAAAACAGGCTGGATTTACTGATATGGGGTAGATTTTTTAAAACGTATGTGCATGCATCCATGTGCACATATGGGCTTGCATGTTATAAAATCCGGGCCAGCGCGCGCAAGAAGGGGTGGGATACTGCAAAAATTCACACGGCGACACCTCGTGGCCTTCCCCAGTTCCCTCCCAGTCCGCTCCAATTAAGGAGCGGACTGGGAGGGAACGTCCCTATCTCACTGCCCATACTCCTTCCCTTTTCCCCTGTCCTCTCTGACCCCTGAAAACCGCCTACTTTTTTTTGTTTCTGAGCTTACATAGTAACATAGTAATGATGGCAGAAAAAGATCAAAATGGTCCATCTAGACTGCCCAGTAAGCTTCCCAAAGTAGTAACTGCCGCTCCGTACAGGTTACCCCAATGTTTCTCTTAAGGGTAGTAACTGCCGCTCTGTGCATGTTACGCCCATGTTTCTCTTAAGGATTGTAACTGCTGCTTCGTGCAGGTTACCCCCATGTTTCTCTTAAGGGTAGTAACTGCCGCTCCTTGCAGGTTACCCCCATGTTTCTCTTAAGGGTAGTAACTGCCGCTCCTTGCAGGTTACCCCCATGATTCTGTTAAGGGTAGTAACTGCCGCTCCGTGCAGGTTACCTCCATGTTCTCTTAAGGGTAGTAACTGCCGCTCCTTGCAGGTTACCCCCATGTTTCTCTTAAGGGTAGTAACTGCCGCTCCGTGCAGGTTACCCCCCATGTTTCTCTTAAGGGTAGTAAATGCCTGCTCCGTGGCAGGATACCCCCATGTTTTCTCTTAAGGGTAGTAAACTGCCGCTCCGTGCAGGATACCCCCATGTTTCTCTTAAGGGTAGTAAACTGCCGCTCCGTGCAGGATACCCCCATGTTTCTCTTAAGGGTAGTAAACTGCCGCTCCGTGCAGGATACCCCCATGTTTCTCTTAAGGGTAGCAACTGCCGCTCCATGCAGCTTACCCCCTAAGTTTCTCCTAAGGGTAGTAGTAACTGCTGCTCCAGGCAGGTTTAGCATTTTTATTTATTCCCATCCTCTAGCCCAGAGCTTTCCAAACTTTTCATGTTGGTGACACACTTTTTAGACAAACATAATTTCACGACACGGTAATTCAGGTCTACTTAGGTAAACCAGAGGTTTAAGGTTAAACGAACGAAAACATATTTTCGACAATTTATGTATGTTTCCTTAAATTATATACATAAATAAAATGTTTCACGACACAACCTATCTCATGAAAAACCTTAAATTTATATTAAAAATATATATTCCACAGATTCATGTTATTGTTATAATTTATGAGAAACAATAATAAACAAATTGTCTGTCCCCCACACACTCATCTCTCTCCTCCCCCAGCACATGTCCTGGCCCCCACACCCTCATATCTCTCCCCCTCAAGCACATGTCTGTCCCCCCAGCACGTTTGCCCCCCACTCACTCATCTCTCTCTCCCCCAAGCACATGTCCTGGCCCCCACACTCGTGTACCTCGTCTTTTTTATTGGTTAGCCAGGTTAATGCTGCTTCACTCCCTTCCATGATCACCAGACACTGCTGCTTGCAGTCAGTACTCCTCATGGCCAGGCCTCATCGGCAGCAGCAGCCAATGCAAGGATGGCTGGGCTCGTTCCACCCACCAAGCCCCCCCAAAAAATGCAATTGACAGCAAAAATCACCCAATAATAAGCAACCCATAAACTGAAAAAAAAAAAGTGAATCTCTAGAAAAAAAAAAGCCCAAACTCGCATCAGAGTTGACCGGGCTTTCGCGACACACCTGCACACTGCAGGCGACACACTAACGTGTCCCGACACACAGTTTGGAAAGCTCTGCTCTAGCCTTTATGGATCCACAGTGTTTATCCCATGCCCCTTTGAAATCCTTCACAGTTTTAGTCTTCACCATTTCCTCTGGAAGGGCATTCCAGGTATCCACCATCCTCTCAGTGAAGAAATACTTCCTGACATTGGTTCTAAGTCTTCCTCTCAAATCGTGACCCCTAGTTCTACTGAATTGTTTCCAATGAAAAAGGTTTGTTGACGAACATGGATCATTAAAACCTTTCAAGTATAGCTCCTGAGCTGTGTGTGAACCTATTCTTGTGGATGTTCCCTTGTGTATTCCTGTTGCGTGACAGGACTGAAACACAGATTATTGGGAGTGTTCACACACTAGGAAAGGGCTGCTGCACCTTTTCATACAGTGCCTTTTCAGCGTTGTGTAGAAAGAGTGTTACAAAGACACATAATAATGGAGTGCTGTGTAGCCTACAGTGAAGACTTCATATGTGTTTTTTACTGTTTTTCTTCATTTCTTTAGGTCAAAATGACATTTAGTAAACATGCCAGATGAGTCTCCTGTGAGAGACAGACATTAATGCAATATTCTTCATTTTATCTCCATGCAGGGCGGTACAGGAGCAGGGAAGGCAAGGCCTAGGGTTTCAGCCAAAGCCAGTGCAGCGCTCCCTGTTTTCTACTGATCAGTTTCTAGAACAGATCTTTCAAGAGCCCATTGATTCAGATGAATCATATATAATGTTTGGGATTTGATAGTCTGGTAACTGAGGAGGGTTAAATCCAGTGGGCAGGAAGATAGCATGCCCATTGAAGTAATAATTGATACTGCTGGGATCAAGCACCCTCCAGCAAAGGCTGATAGTTGAGAGCATGAGAGGGGCCTCTGGCCTTCTACCTCCTCATCTGCCCTGAACCCCAGCTCCAGCTGCAATACCCAAGGATCCAGAGAGGGCATTGCACAGGTATGGTGGTACATTAGTTCTATGAAGGACCAGTGTTTTGCTGAATGCCTTCACTATCAAAAGAGCATAGTCAGAGGTACATAAGAACACAAGAAATTTCCATGCTGGGTCAGACCAAGGGTCCATCAAGCCCAGCATCCTGTTTCCAACAGAGGCCAAACCAGGCTACAAGAACCTGGCAATTACCCAAACATCAAGAAGATCCCATGCTACTGATGCAATTAATAGCAGTGGCTATTCCCTAAGTCAACTTGATTAATAGCAGTTAATGGAATTTTCATCCAAGAACTTATCCAAACCTTTTTGAAACCCAGCTACACTAACTGCACTAACCACATCCTCTGGCAACAAATTCCAGAGCTTAATTGTGCACTGAGTGAAAAAGAATTTTCTCAGAATAGTCTTAAATGCGCTACTTGCTAACTTCATGGAATGCCCCCTAGTCCTTCTATTATCCAAAAGTGTAAATAACCGATTCACATCTACTTGTTCAAGACCTCTCATGATCTTAAAGACCTCTGTCATATTCCCCCTCAGCCGTCTCTTCTCCAAGCTGAATAGTCCTAACCTCTTCAGAAGGATAAGCTGTTCCATCCCCTTTATCATTTTGTTGCCCTTCTCTGTACCTTCTCCATCGCAACTATATCTTTTTTGAGATGCGGCGACCAGAATTGTACACAGTTTTCAAGGTGCGGTCTCACTATGGAGCCTTACAGAGGCATTATGACATTTTCCGTTTTATTAACCATTCCCTTCCTAATAATACCTAACATTCTGTTTGTTTTTTTGACTGCTGCAGCACACTGAGCCGACTATTTTAAAGTATTATCCACTGTGATGCCTAGATCTTTTTCCTGGGTGGTAGCTCCAAATATGGAACCTAGCATCGTGTAACTCCAGCAAGGGTTATTTTTCCCTATATGCAACACCTTGCACTTGTCCACATTAAATTTCATCTGCCATTTGGATGCCCAATCTTTTAGTCTTGCAAGGTCTTCCTGTAATGTATCACAATCCACTTGTGATTTAACTACTCTGAAGAATTTTGTATCGTCCGCAAATTTGATAACCTCAGTCGTCTTATTCCTTTCTAGATCATTTATATATATATTGAAAAGCACCCGTCCAAGTACAGATCCCTGAGGCACTCCACTGTTTACCCTTTTCCACTGAGAAAATTGACCATTTAATCTTACTCTCTGTTTCCTGTCTTTTAACCAGTTTGTAATCCACGAAAGGACATCACCTCCTAACCCATGACTTTTTCACTTTCTTAGAAGCCTCTCATGAGGGACTTTGTCAAACGCCTTCTGAAAATCCAAATACACTACATCTACCGGTTCACCGTTATCCACATGTTTATTAACCTCTTCAAAAAAATGAAGCAGATTTGTTAGGCAAGACTTCCCTTGGGTAAATCCATGTTGACTGTGTTCCATTAAACCATGTATTTCTATATGCTCTACGATTTTGATCTTTAGAATAGTTTCCATTATTTTTTCCCAGCACTGAAGTCAGGCTCACTGGTCCTTAGTTACCCGGATTGCCCCTGGAGCCCTTTTTAAATATTGGGGTTACATTGGCCACCCTCCAGTCTTCAGGTACAATGGATTATTTTAATGAGAGGTTACAAATTTTTACTAATAGATCAGAAATTTAATTTTTGAGTTCCTTTAGTATCTTAGGATGCATACCATCCAGTCCAGGTGATTTGCTACTCTTTAGTTTGTCAATCTGGCCTACTACATCTTCCAGGTACACAGTGATTTGGTTCAGTTCATCTGACTCATCACCCTTGAAAACTATCTCTGGAAATGGAGGTGGAGTGGATAAAATAACAAAATTAATCACTCCTTGGCAAAAAGGCAGAAAAGGAGATCAGGAAAAACAGCAAGCCAAGGAGGAACAGCCAGAAGGTTATAAGCACAAATGCTTAGAATCTGGCCAATAAAGTTTCAGATCTGCAGGCCCTAATGGTGGAGGCAGACTTGTATATTATCGCTATTACGGAGACTTATGAATGGGACACGGCTGTACTGCGCTATAAGGATACTGATGACAGAAAAGGGAGAGGGTTATCTCTTTATGTCAAGAATATCCAAGCAACTGAAACACAGGGGAAAAGTTTAAGTGCTGTACTCATTTGTAAAAAGAAGTGATGGTGACTCGGCAGCGGTTGAAGTTGCTACACTGGCGGCCGGATTTCTAATGGCCCACGTGCGTAAAACACAGGGTTACGTGTGCATTTTAAAAGGGTCCGGCGGCTCACATAACCCCTATTACACGCACAACAGCCGGGCCTCAGCAGAGGGGCGGTCTGGGGGCGGGGCTAGGGGCGCCTGGTACAGCGGCCATTTGCTGCAGCTCCTTTGCAGGAGGAAAAAGTAAGTTTAAAAAAGGGGGGGGGCCTAGGAGAGGGATAGGGGATGGATAGGATAGGGGAAGGGGAAGAAAGGTTAGGGTAGGGGGTAGGGAATTTCCCTCCTAGTCTGCTCCTTAATATTTTTTTATGCAACCTCAGGTTTTGCAGCTTTGTTCTACATTTGTGGTAGTACCAGGGTTTAACGTGCCTTTTTTAAAATCGTCCTCAGCTCACTGCTTTTCTGTCTTCCAAAATGGGTCCTGGTTGGGGACCTTCCTGTGATTTCCCCCCCCCCCTCTCCACTGGATAAACTGGTGGGTGTTCTTGTGCTATTTGGTTTAAGCTGCTCTCTGCATGCCCTCTTTGTTTCCTCTGAGGATCTGTTTTTCTTGATTTGGTGTTGTACATTTACTGTGGACACTCCCCCCTCATATAGCAGAATCTTATTGCGTTTCATTTATTTTAATTTTTATTAATTTATTCCCTTATTATTATAACTAGATGTCTGATTTCAAATCAAGTTCATTCTTGAGTTGTATTTGTTAACATAGTAATGATGGAAGAAAAGACCAAATGATCCATCTACCGTAGTCTGCCCAGCAAGCTTCTTATGGTAGCATCTGCCATGCCATGTAGGTTACACCCATGTTTCTCTTCAAGATAGCAACTGCCGTTCCATGCAGTTATCCCCAAGCCTTATGATAACCCATAAAAAAAAATGACTGCTAGCAACATTTTTACTGGGTGATGAGCCTTCTTGAAAATTCAGACAGTGCTGCTTGATGTGCTTTGCTTACGTACTTGGCTGTAGAAGCAGTCCTATGCTTTTTCCCTTATTTTTGCATATCAGTACCCCAGACCATAAAAGCCAGGGGCCCTGTTGGTTGTTGTATGAATCCAATTCCTCTTCCACCCAACCCCTGCCGACAAAAGCAGAGAGCGATGATGCAATGGCATCAAACGCATCAAGACTTATTGGTTAAGGTAGGTAAGACCATATCATCGGTTAAGGGTAGTCATTGCGGCTCGATGCAAGTTACCCCATGCTTATCAGCTTTCCAGACCATAAAAGTCGGGGCCCTCGGTTGCTGTCTGAATCCAATTCCCCTTTCCTCCTGCCGTCAAAGCGGAGAGCAATGTTGCAGTTGCATCAAGCATCAGTGCTTGAAGGAAGTGGCATCACTCATTCAAGATGACCACTTAGTTGACTAACTCCTCAAGCCGATGCTTTTAAAAGAAAGTTTGCCTTTCACAGGAGTTGAATTTACTTTTTTATGTTTTAGCTCCAGGTAATAGAAGTGTCGGCCTTGAGAGATGTCAATCCTCCACAGTAAAGTGTGCAGTAGATTATAACAATTATGGAGCGGGGAGAAGGGAATTTTCTGTGAGGGGTAAGACAACACTGGGAAGGAGTAAACAATGTGTGGTTTTTGTGAGGGTTTTTGTTTTACCTTGTGCAAGGTTATTTTTCAGAGGTTGAGAATTGAACACTTTACAGCTATTTGCCTTTTTTTTTTTTTTCTACATTCTAATGACATCTTGGGCCTTTATGTTTATTTTCTACATTATAGCTATTACAATAGTTTCAATACATTTTAAAGGTTTAAATTCTCCATCTGAAAGGAGCTGTTGTTCAAAGAAGCACTGATGTTAAGGGCAGGCATTCTATTTATACAGGGAAACACATTTACATATAAAGGATGAGCTGCTGATAAAATCTAAAGAGATTCCCCATCCATGGTATCTAGCGTCTAGTTCTAGGAAAAAATAAATATGGGTGGAGTGCGGGTTTATTTCTAAGAATGTTTGTGCTGATTTGTTGGGAAATTTGCAAAGACAATGAGGGATCGCGATATTATGCTTAAAACGGTGATAGCTGAAGAAATATGCACCTCTGTTGAACATCTATGGTCCCACTTTGGACCAGGGGATCATGTTATAAAATCGCATGTCCATGGTGCACGCCTAAGTTTTGAAATCTACCCCTTATTGTCCATCTCTAGAGGTAGTCATGAGAGATACTTTTTTGGTCACCTTACCTGCTTTGAGATGTAAGAACTTGTAAGATGTAATAAGAAATGGGAACTGCATATAAATTGGCTGAAAGTAAACAACCCTGATTTTGAACACTATGATGTTATAATATAATATATTCCTTTGTTTGACAGTTTATGTGCAGTATTAACAGTGTTGCTGGGAGGCTAGGGTGGGGTGGGGAACGAACAAACTAAAGGAAATTGTACCAAAGACTATAGTATTTGCTTATTTCTGTTATCGCAAAGGCTGTTCTTTGTTATTGTGGTCAATAGTCTTGAAATCAGAGAAAAAATAAGCATCAAGGCTAATTGGTTAAGGATAGTAACCACAGCACAAACAAGTTACCCACAGGCACTCTTTTCTTCTTTTCCTCTTTTCCATCCTCTAGCCTTTAGGGATCCACGTGCTTATCCCATGCCCCTTTGAATTTTTTGACTAGTTTTGTATTCACCACCTCCTCCAGAAGGGCATTTGAGGTATTCACCACGCTCTCCATGAAGAAATATTTCCTGACTTTGGTTCTGAGTCGTCCCCCCTGGAGTTTCATTTTCATGACCCCTAGTTCTATTGATTTCTTTCCAATGGAAAAGGTTCATGCATCATTAAAAACCTTTTAGGTGTCTGAAAGTCTGTATCATATCTCCCTGCACCTCCTCGTCCTCCAGGGGGTGTACATATTCATATCCTCAGCTTCTCCTCGTAAGTCTTTGCCGATGCTGACCCCACATCATTTTGGTCACCTTTCTCTGGACGCCTCCATCCTGTATCCTTTTTGGAGATAACGGTCTCCAGAACTGAACATAGGTACTGTAGGTGAGGCCTCACCAAGGATCTGTACAAGGGCATTATCGCCTCCTTTTTTTACTGGTTATTCCTCTCTCAATTCAGCCCAGCATTCTTCTGGTTTTAGCTATTGCCTTGTCACATTGTTTCACCACCTTCAGATTGCCAGACCTATTTCTGCCAGAATCCTTCTCTAGGTCCCATGCACGTCAGTCGCTCTCCCCCCCCCCCTCCCCCCAATCATATACATCTCTTTTGGATTACCACATCCCAGATGCAGGACTCTGCACTTCTGGGGCACTGAATCCCAGCTGCCAAATCTTCAAACCACTCTTCCAGGCTTTCTTAGAATCACTTTTCATTCTCTCGATCCTTCAGGCGTGTCCACTCTATTGCAGATCTTAGGTAATCATCCACAAATAGACAAACCTTACCTTCCTACCGTGCTTGCAATGTCGGTCATGAAGTTATTGAACAGAAGCTGTCCCAACACTGATCCCTGTGGCACGCCACTTAACAGGTTCTCTCTTCAGAGTAGGTTCATTTACCATTACACTCTGTCTAAAGTAAGATAAATATTTTTTTTAAAAAATGGAATTAATGGCACTTCCATTTACATTGGTGGTGGTTTACTTGCCACTCAGAGGAACTGGACAGAGATCTGGCCAAAAACATCCAAAAGAGGCAGGGCCGGTGCAAGGATGTTTAGGCGCCCTAGGCAAGCCTTCTGCCTAGCACTCCCAACCCCACCACCACCCACCCCCATTCTCAGCCTCGGCTCTTACCCTCATTTCGCGCCGCTGAGTGTCTGCTTCTTGGGCCACGAACAGGATGGGCAGTGCTTGTAGCCCACTGAATCTCTACTCCTCTGCCGTGAGCGGGATAGGCTCCACTTGTGGCCCCACTTGGCTGCTCTTTGTGCCCCCTAAAGGGTCGATGCCCAGCCAACCACCTAGCTTGCCTAATAGGATGTGTCGGCCCTGCCAAAAGGTGAGGTCGGGAAGGGTGAAGTGCAGCTCAATGGAGATTTTAATCTGACAGATGTGGATTGGAATAACCTTTCTGCAGAATCTGTAAGAAGTAGAAAGATTGTGGATGCCTTTCAAGGGACTCAAACAAGTGGTGATGAAAGGCTACAGTGAGAAGGATCATGACAAGGCTAGTAGAGAGGCTTACTGAGGTCTCTACTGGTGGGGAGGCATTAAGAAGTAGGATAAGATTGTGAACAGGAAAAAATCATAACAGCTGGGAAGACTGGGATGGACTTTCTGGTCTTTATCTGCCATTATTTACTATGGTCCCAATTTTGAAGAGTTTAGGCTCCTAATCTTTGGAGTTAGGCTTCTAAATTGGCCTTTTTTGAAAATTTACTAGGACTAAGTTTTAAATTAGGGAAACTAATTTCATTAGGATCCTAAAAAGTGGATGGCTACAGGGACAGAGTAAGGGTGGGGAAACAGGAGCTTGCACTGATTTTCAAGAACTAGGCCACCTAATTTAGGCATCTAAATTTAGGTAAATGAATAGAAAGTTGCATCCTAACCCTGTCATGTGATGGGGCAAGGACCTGGAACAAAGCCAAATGGCCATGGCCCAGTCCCCAGACATGTGGATAGGAGCAAGGTCATGTTGGCGCTAATTGGGGTTAGGGACACCCAGGCCCTGAACCTAGACACCAATGCAGATTTTAAGGTACTGGGGTATCGGGAGAGTCCTGGGGTGGGGGGGGACTGACGTGGGTCACTATTTGGGTTTGGGGAGGAATAAGGAGTTGGCTGAGATGGGGGCTCGTAGTCAACACGCATTTATAAGAATTTATTTTATTGTTTTGGGGGGGCAAGCCTCGAGTTGGTGCCCCAGGATGGGTCTAATAAGACCCCGATACTTGATTTCTACTTCTAGTGGGGAGCCATGGCTGAAAAGTCTATATTGTTGATTATACCACCCTATATGGGGGGAGGGGGGGAGAGAAAGAAGAAGAGAGAGAGACTTTAGGAGGGACCAATATGTCACTCTAGTATTTAGAAACCAACAAATAAATGGAGGATGGAACACACTCAAGAGTGAATCCACTAGGGAGGAGATGTGTGCAAACAGTTCAGAACCGTCTGCAACAAGGGTTTGTTTTGATGCTTTGCCGCCACTATGCGCGTCTGACCTTTGGGAGCATATTGGAGCGCATTATCTGAAACGGAGAAGGATTACTTTCAAAAAGTAATTTTTGTGAAGTGTACTTTGAAGTAGGTATTAGGACATTTTGGACAATGTAAGTGGACAACGCTCTAGAGTTACAATAGCTCTGATTAACAATGAAATGTCTGTTATGTAAATGCTGTTTTCATTTATCTGCACTTTTCTCCCCTATCCTTCCCAGCCTTGGCTGAAGTAAGTGCCCTGCATTCAGACCAGAGCACTGATGGATTTATCTAGCCAACTGCACAGCTACAGGAAGCCTACTCCAGAAATCAACTGGAAGCCTGAGGACAGCCCTGATTGGTCCACCCCAGGATTCGAGAACTCAGAATGCTGATGGAACAGTCACTGTGACGAGCACATGCAACTTCGCTGCAGAATCTCTGCATCTCTGAGTTGGGTTATCATTCACCCAGTGCAGAGCAAGGAACTTCTAGTCTTCCAGTATCCGGAGGGTAGAGGTGAGTCCCTTCCAGTTTTTGAATGCAACCTTTCACCTCTGAGGAATAGCAGATTAGGCAAAGCGCTCCAACTGGGGGGAAGAGGAAATGGGCCATGAACCATTTAACTGCTGGCACCCAGTTTTTTGGCTGGGAATCCTTGATCATGGGGAGAGCAATTTTGAAAGGCATTTAGGCACTTAGGCAAGCTACTGTTTTTTTTGAAAATTGATTATGAGGCACAATGCTGAATGGTTTTCAATCACACAGGAAGTTCTGATGTGTCATTATTATGTAGATGGGGATGTGGCATGTTAGCAAAAACTGAATGCTCAGCATACTCTCAAAGATGGGAGCATGTGCTGAGCCAGCTGTTTTTGTTAGCTCAGTTTTGTAATTCATGAAGCACATAAATATTAATTTTTTACAGAAAATAGGTAAATCTGGGTAGAAGAAGCCCCCAGTAGAAGAAGCTTCCTTCCATTGTTTTCTGTTCTGGAGAGGAGAATCTGGGGACATACTCGCTCTATTCTCAGGAAGGGCGAAGCAGGGATCCCAGATGAGAGGAGGCAAGAGGAGAGCTTGCACAAGGCAGAATAATTCACAGGATGTAGGTATGGGTGTTTTGGCACATCATGGAGATGATGAGTCTACCACTCATGAGTCAATGGCAACAGAATGCAGGCTCGAGGAGTTGAACCCGTTGCGGGCCCAGGAGCTGCCCTTAATGGGTCATCTCAGAGGGAGGCCTTCCTCCATCAGGGAGAGGACCAGGGCAAAGGTGGAGGAGAACATGTGGTTTGGAGTGGGTTGTAAACCTGAAATTTAAATTCTACGTCTGGTTGGATTGTTTCTATTCTCTGTTGCTTTGTGTTTTCAGCCATTGATGGAGAATAAGACATCATCATTGGGGAATAATCAGCATGCCTGTCCTGATAGTGTGCATCTTTGTGTGGATTTGGACAAGGAAACTTAGAATTGAGAGCCTTTTTCATTTGTTGGGAAATATACATTTTACAAGGGCATCTCAGAAATTTCCATTATATAACATAGTCTTCACTTTTAGAAAATCAGTCAAAATTCTTCCTAAAAAATATTAGGTTACTAGCTTTGCTCCTGGCATTATATATAGTTCTTGTGTATGGGCAGAGTGCATCTCCCTGTCCCATAGCCTTACCCCAAATACCCGAGAACTGTGCCCTTGCTCCTGTTGAGGTCTCCATCCAGTTATAATGTCTGGAATGCTGGAGCTGAGAGTCAAGAATGGCTCAGAAACTTTTATAGTGTTATTTTCAAGAAAGCATCAAACAAGCACAGGGAATCTTTGAAGGAATGATAGGGCCGTATGTTTTTGGGTTTTTTTGTCCACCATGCTTCTACATTTATCCACACTGTTTGGTTTAACTAATTTGCCTCAAATTTCTGATACAGCCATGTTTAGAAATTGTCAGCAATGACCTCATATGAAATGCAGTCTGAATTGGTTCAGGCACAATGTTTGGTATGATGTCTATTTCAGGGGCTTCTCATGAACTGTAATAAAAAAATAACAAGAACACCATTCTACCAAGGTCTATCCTTATTTCAAAATCATTTTTTGTTTACTAGAAACCACCAAGAACAGTGGATCAAACAAGTATAAAATTTTATAAATAAATAAATAAATAACATGATGGACACATTCTCACAGCATTTAAGTGTATCCTAAATGCAAACACTCCATTTTACATTACTCGAATGGGAAACCAGGGACCAATTCAATGGCTTGAAAATTCAATTCAAAGTCTTATTGCTGTTGAAACAATTATATCATCACATTGGAAAATGATTAAAAGAAGTACTAGATGTAGTCTATACAGCAGCTTACTTTGCTGAGAACAGTGAACTTTGCTGTTCTTTAACTAAAAATTCACCACTGAATTTGTATTATCTCCTTTATAAGATATTTTGGGTTGCTCAACCTAGTTGTGTTTGGAAGAGATATTGAACAGTATGGTGTTTGACTTACAGGTCAGAGATTCCAAGTGTACCTAGCATTCCAGAGTTAAAAAATACCGATCAAAACCCACAAGTGGGATGCCCCCAACATTTTGGTTGAAGATGGCCCCAGCATACCAGATGAGAGGAACTGCGTACCAGACCCTGGGTGAGAGCATCCCAGAAAACACCTTGCAAAACAATCCCCAGACGGAGAAAACACATGTAAGAATCACAGTGGGCCCTTATTAATGGGACTAAACAAACATTTTATTCTCCCAGTGTTGGGAATTTACACGGTATCACTAGCATGATTTTAGCCATAGCCTACCGTACATGGAAAGAAAGCCAACAGATGCTAGCTGGCCAGGAAAATAACTCTTTCTTTTCATACTGTCAAGAAAAGCAAAAGACAATTATTTTAGTTATGTTATTTCACTTTGCTTGGGTAGCTTACATTTATGCTATCAGTTTCAAAGCAAGGACAATAAAACTATTCAGAAACACACTGACAGGTCATATATAGCCACATTTACAGACAAAATAATAGTCATAGATATCCTTCTTAAGCACTATGGCCAAAACAACCATCCAAAATATAATATCCCATCCACAGCACCCAAATTATTAAACCTAATAGCAACAGTAAATCCTTCTCCCCATCTTCTGTCTTGGGGTTCCATATCTGTCAGGCAGTGCTGAGTGAAAAAATCTTTAATAACGAGTTTCTTATAGGTACTTTCTCTCCCCAGGACCCAATTGTCATATAAGTAGAAAATCTTTGCTCCTAAGAGATATAGTTTAGTTGAGAGGTAACAAGGTAACAAAATAAAACAAAATAAATAAAGGTAACAAAAATTTGAAATTGTTTTTAGGAGGGGGGGAGGAGGGGGGAAGGGAGGGTAGGGAAAGTTCCTTCTCAGTCTGCTCCTAATTGGAGCGGACTGGGAGGGGAAATGGGAAGGCCCCGCTGCGTTTGCCATGCGAAATCGCTAAAATGCACCCCCTTTGTGCGCTCCGCCCCGATTTGTAACAAGACTCAACATGTTATAAAATCGCACATCCATGTGCGCATCGGGGGATGCGCGATTTTAATAACATGTGCGAGTCTGTTAGAAAACGGGGGCGGCACGCACAAAGGGGGTGCATTTTAGCGATTTTCGCATGCAAATGAGGGGGGTTTTAGAGTGTGCCTTTGGTCCTCGGCCCTATCCCAGACGAATGCAGGACCGAACCGAGGTTGGCGGTGTGTCCCAGCCATGGGCGAGAGACAAGGGCTTGACCTGTATGCTTCCGGAGCCAACAATGTGATGTTCGTATATGAACAGTCCTCCGACGTTCCAGCCCTTTTCGACCTGCTGCTTGGTATCGGCATGAAGCAGAGGCCGGACTGAGGATGGAGGGCAGACGGAGGCCTGCTGTCAACAGAAGGACTCAGGATGTTGAAGACACCGGAAGTGGATGAGGATCTTGGAAGACTGTCGACGAGACGAGGAACTTGAAGACTCTATACGAGACGAGAAGTTTGGGAAGGTAGTCATTGGCACTGTCTCTCAGGACACCCTACACAGTCCACCCGCGGACTGGTCATGGACCACCCTGTTCTTCTGCGCGCCCTACACAACCGGAAGAGGCTGGTCACGGACCACGCGGAGAGCGGGACAAGCGCAGGAAGAAACCAGGCCCAAGGCGAGACTCCAATGACAAAGCCGGTGTCTTCCGTAGAACCACAGGAACTGGCAGGTCAGGAGGACTCAGAACACAGGAAATGGATCCAGCTGCGAGGAGACTCTGATGACGGAGTGGAGTGTCATCCCGAGAACCATAGGAGCTGGCAGGTGAGGAGAACTCGGAAACACAGGAAATGGATCCAGCTGTGAGAGACTCCAATGACGGAGCGAGTGTCATCCAGAGAACCATAGGAGCTGGTAGGTCAGGAGAACTTTAAGGCACAGGAAGAAGAACATCAGGAATCCTGGAAACATTAGGAAGCGAGACATCGGGAAGTGAACATCAGGAAGCCTGGGCAAGGGACCTCAGGAAATGAAGACATGGAACCAGGAAGCAGACGAGACATGGAGCTCCAATGATGCACAGAGGCCTGACGGAGTGCTGGAAGACCGGAACTTCCAGGGACGAAGTAATTCCGATACAAGGCAGAGTGCTGGAGAAGAGCTTTTATACAGGCAACTCCCTGGGAGGAGTCCAGATGGCCGCCCCTCGCTGGTCTATAAGAGGTGGAGAGGAGCCGCGGGGTTGCCCTAGGGAGAAGGGCATGGCCCAAACCAGAACGTCCAGGTGCAGATAGAGCAGGCCTCGAGTAGGCCCCGAACAACGCCGAAGCCTCTCAGGCCGTGGAGGCATGATCCGGACAGTGCTCAAGCGAGGCCCTGGCTTCGGAGCGGCCTCCAGAAAAAGGTGAGAGGCCTCCTGTGGCACAGCTACAGGAGAAATCGTAACAAAAGATAAATCATAAGGCTTAATGGTTAAGGGTAGTAATCGCCGCATCAGCAAGTTACCCCGATGCTTGTTTACCTAGACTGCACAGATCAATGCCTTGTTGGATATTGTCTGAATGTACATCCTCTTTTCCACATTTCTCCCTGCCATTGAAACAGAGAGCAATGCTGTATATGCATTCAAAGTGATGTATCAGGCTTAATTGATTTAGGGTAGTAACCGCCGTGATAAGCAAGCTACCCCCACGCTTATTTGTTTATCCAAACTGTGTAGTTCAGGCCTTGTTGGTTGTTGTCTGAATCACAATTACATTGTTGTAATCCTCCCCTGAGTCTAAAAACAAATGGCAAAAACAGCTCCTGATTGAATATTTCATTCAGCTCTTGTTAAATGTATTCTGCATTCAGTCCTTCCACTTTCTGCTGATGGTTCTGCTGGTGTTCCATTTCACAGGCCTTCCTGTGACGAAGCAACCCCTTGTGAAACGAGATTTCCTTGTATGTGGGCATGCATTCTCCCGTCTTGTTCTCGCTGCAGGCAGGCCAGTCGAACTGGGCAAATGCTCTCTCACTATATCTCTCTCTGCTCAACTTTATTATTTATTTATTTATTTATTTATTAATGCTCCAAGGCACACACAGGGTGCCTGCTCCATGGAGTTCACAATCTAGCCAAGACACATAGAACCAAACAATAAAGAGGCTCTGGGAACTTTGCATGAGGTTCAGGTAATTGATTATTGTAGAAACTGGTTAAAAACAAAGTCATGCTCAGGAAGAATCACATCTACGATTTAGAAGCTGCCTAAAAAAGGTGGGTTTTTAGCAGGTTTTGAGTGAGCAAAAGATCTCTGCCTTCTAAGAGGGTATATAAAAAAGTCAGGCAGTGGGACTAAGCAGGAAAAATCAGTATTCTGAAGACTGCTTAATCTCCAGAAACCTTCTCTTCCAGTACCTGCATTGAATCGTTTTGAATGTTTACATTTACAGGTGGGAACCCCAGGAACCAAGGTGAAGCAGAGGAAAATAGACCAGAAACCAGAGGATGGCAAAAAGAAGGTGTCTAGGTGCATTTTTGTAAATGAGGACATGCATGAGACTGAAAAAATCACTTCAGGATGATTTGAACAAGATTTAGCAGGAAGAAGGAGAAATGCGAACGTGCAGGGTACCTAGAGAAGTCGAAACTTCAGAAGAAATGAATTGGAAAAAACAGCATATAGAATATAAGATTATTACTTGAAACAACAAAAAAAGATGAGAAGAGGGAAGGAAATTTATAGTGGATGGAATATGATAAGTTTAAATGCAGGGAACATTCGATGTTGCAAAATTATTGAAGAGAAACTTTTATTAAGGTGAATTTTCCAAACATTACGCAATTAAAAAATGAGCATATATTGTTCTGACTTGGGAGGTGGACCCTTGGTCCTCTCGTCGGTAGGCGATGCCAATCACAAGATCACTGGAGGTAATTGAAGAAGATCTGGATGCAGGCGCCTCCTGCAGGTCGTTTAGTCCAGATAGCTGGCCGCCTCCAGCAGGTCGAGAGAACAGGGGTAGGCACATCCCGCGGGTCCGTGGAAAGAAGCTGGCGCCTCCAGCAGGGTCAAGAAACCTGAAGAGGGTAACAGAA
Source organism: Rhinatrema bivittatum (assembly GCF_901001135.1). Lineage (NCBI taxonomy): Eukaryota > Metazoa > Chordata > Amphibia > Gymnophiona > Rhinatrematidae > Rhinatrema > Rhinatrema bivittatum. Next base: position 43,412 of record NW_021821451.1, on the reverse strand, counting down.
GTCAGTCCAGAGAATCAAGAGCCAGCACACTCCGCAGCCAGTCAAGGATCAAGATCCAGAATACCCGCAGCCAGTCCAGGGGTCGAGCGCCAGAAGAGTCCGCAGCCAGTCCAGGGGTCGAGAGCCAGAAGAGTCCGCAGCCAGTCCAGGGGTCGAGAGCCAGAAGAATCTGCAGCCATTCCCAGGGGTCCGAGAATCAGATGGAATCCGCAGCCAGTCCAGGGGTCGAGAGCCAGAGAGGTTCAGTAGCCAGTCTAGGGATCAAACACAGAGGAAGCAACCAGGAACCAAGATCAGGAACTAACACTGGAGCCAAGAAGCCAAGGCAAGGTCTGAGGGCTCAGACCTTGCCTTAAATAGTCCCCCTGAAGGTTGGAGGTAGCAGGAAGGAACCAACCTACTCCTGTAGGTTTCCTTTTAAACCGAGGCCATAGCGCCCGTGCGCCCTAGAGGACCTCAGGGAGCGAGCATAGCCGCGCGGGAAGGACGCCGCGGCATCTTGAAGCAGGTAGCGGCTGCTGCTGCTGAAGGAACCACCGACGCCGGCCTCAGCATCGGCGGTCATCCCGGTTGTTGGGGTAAGTGACCGCCCTGGTCGCAGCTTGCCGTGGCCAATAGCATAACAGTACCCCCTCCTTTTAGGGCCTCCCCCTAGAAGTCTTGGGCTTCCCAGGATGATTGATGTGAAAAATTTTTTAGGAGATCCTTGTCCAAGATGTTCGTAGCAGGCTCCCATGAATTCTCTTCTAGACCAAATCCCTCCCAGGCCAGAAGATACTCCCACTTACGACCACGCTTGCGAATATCAAGAACCTCCCGAACTTGATAAGTGTCGTCTTCCGCCCTTACTGAAGAAGAACAGGAACCTTCCGAGAGACCAGTTGAGGATCAATGCTCAAAAGAGAACATGAAATGAGTTGTGAATGCGTAGAGTAGCCAGAAGGCGTAATCGATAAGTCACGGGCCCCAATTGCTTGATTACCGGGAAGGGACCAATGTACCGGGGAGCTAGACGCATCGAGGGAACCCGTAGACGAATATATCTGGTACTGAGCCAGACCTTATCTTCAGGGTGAAAACATGGTGTGGGTCTCCGATGTCGGTCAGCAAATTTCTTAGCGGTCCGAGCCGCTTTCAGTAACATTTGTTGCGTACGTGTCCAAAGTTTTTGGAAGTGGATGGCGGTGAGCTGGGCTGCCGGAGAGGAGACAGGCAGAGGTAGCGGTACTGGTGGGGCCGGTTGATGACCGAAGACAATTTGAAATGGAGAGGATCCAGTGGAAGTACAGGAATGGAAATTGTGGGAAAATTCTGCCCAAGGCAGCAAAACCGCCCAGTCGTCCTGTCGGGAGTTGACGTAAGAGCGCAGGAATTGTTTCAGAGCTTGATTCGTTCTCTCTGCCTGCCCATTGGCCTGGGGATGGAAAGCCGTGGTGAAGTCCAGTGCAATCTGAAACATCTGGTACAGAGACCTCGCCAATATCGAGCCATAAATTGAGACCCACAGTCGACGTGATGTGCTGGGTATTCCGGGGAGACGAAAATATGTGCCATGAAGAGCTGTGGCCAATGTGTGGAGCGGAGGGAAAGGGCGGGCATGGTGTAAAGGTGAGCCATTTTAGAAATCTATCAACTACACCCATATTACTGTATGTTCATGCAGAAACTGGGAGGTCTACAATAAAAATCAGTTGGAGATGTGTGTCCATGGTCTTGTGGGTGTAGGGAAGTGGTTGCAACTGCTCCCAAGGTTTCCCAGTAGGAATTATTGTGCTGCGCACAAACAGGGGCAGGAGTCAGCATACGCTTGAATGTCTTTACGCATCCCTGGCCACCAATAGTGTTGTGTTGAAGCAGATCCTGAGTACGTCTGCGTCCCGGATGCCTGCCAACGAGAGTCATGTCCCCACTTTAGAACTTTATTATGGAGCCTCTTGGGTACCACGGTCTTACCAACGGGAACCATGAAAGTTGCTGAAAGAATGACACGGGCAGGGTCAATGATGTACTGTAAGGGTTCTTCTATGTCTTCGGAGATAAATGATCGTGACAATGCGTCGGCCTTAATATTCTTACTGGCTGGTCGATATTTTAATTCAAAGTCAAAATGTGTAAAAAATAACGCCCAGCTTGTCGCGGATTCAGGCGGTGGGCTTGTTGTAAATATGTCAGATTTTTATGGTCCGTAAAGACTGTTATCCGATGTTGAGCTCCCTCTAGCCACTGCCGCCATTCTTCAAATGCAAGTTTGACGGCTAACAGTTCTTTATCGCCGATGGAATAATTGCGTTCCACAGGTGAAAATTTCTTTGAAAAATAGGAACAGGGATGGAATTTCCCACCAGCATCATTCTGACTCAAAACTGCTCCAACCCCCTCCGTAGAAGCGTCTACCTCCACCGTGAATGGACATCTTGGATCTGGATGACGGAGACAGGGTTGCCGCAGAAAAGCGTCCTTGAGAGTTTGGAATGCTTCCATCGCTGCTACCGACCAGGTTTTGATGTTGGCCCCCTTACGTGTAAGTGCAGTTAACAGTGCAGTCAGTTTAGAAAAATTCTTGATGAATTGACGATAATAATTAGCGAAACCCAAAAAACGTTGGAGAGCTCGTAGCCCATTGGGTCGGGGCCATTCTTTTATACACTTCACTTTAGTCTGATCCATTTCGAACCCTTGATTTGAAATAATATATCCTAGAAAGGGTAAGGATTCTGCTTCAAAGATGCATTTCTCCAGTTTGGCATATAAGTGATGTTCCCTTAGACGTTGTAGAACTTGCGTCACATGTTGGTGGTGCGACTGTTGGTCCCTGGAGAAAATCAAAATATCGTCGAGATAAACAATCACACAAATATATAATAAGTCTCAAAAAATCTCATTAATGAAATGTTGAAAAACAGCAGGGGCATTAGTTAAACCAAAAGGCATGACTAGATATTCATAGTGTCCATCTCTGGTGTTGAATGCTGTTTTCCACTCGTCTCCCTCCCGGATCCGAACTAGATTGTACACCCTCTGCAGGTCCAATTTGGAGAATATTTGAGCTCCTTGCAGACGATCGAACAGTTCAGCAATAAGAGGCAGGGGATAACAATCCTTGATGGTGATAGCGTTAAGACCATGAAAGTCAATACAAGGACGTAAAGTCCCATCTTTCTTTTCAACAAAAGAGAAACCAGCCCCTGCAGGAGAGTTGGATTGACAGATAAACCCCTTCTGTAGGTTGTCCTGGATGTATTCAGTCATCGCCCATATCTCCATGGCAGATAAAGGATAAACTCTACCCCGCGGAGGAGTGGATCCTGGAACCAATCGAATAGCGCAGTCGAATTCTCGATGCGGGGGTAAAATATCCGCGGCCTCTTTGGAAAAAAGTCTGCGAATTGTGCATATTGTGGGGGTAGTTTCTGTAGTACCGAAGTGCAGATGAGGCTAGAATCAGAAGTAGATCTCCGTAAGCAAGTCCCATGGCATCTGGTTTCCCATTGAATAAGTTTCAAAGACGTCCAGTCGAATTGTGGATTGTGGCGTTGAAGCCAGGGAATCCCGAGCACAACGGGGTGGATGGCTTTGCTGAGGATGTAGAAGGTGATTTGTTCGGTATGGTCGGGTGCAATGTGGCAGTTTATAGGTACTGTGTGATGTGTGATTTTCCCAGGTAATGGTTCCCCATGGATAGAAGAGATGATCAACAGTGTGGAGCAGAGTTGAGTGGGGATGCGGAGTTGATCCACTACTTCCTGCAAAATGAATTCTCCCCCCGCGCCAGAGTCTATTAAAGCCAAAGTGTTAAATACATGTCCACTGATGTCCAGAGTGACTTGTAAAGTGAGTGGGGGAGATGGGGAGGCGAGACCTAGAGTGACTCCCCCTGAGCACCCTAGGCTTTGGAGTTTCCCGGCCGAATAGGGCATGTGGCAATACGATGGCCAGCTCCCCCACAGTAAAGACAAAGGCCCGCCTTGCGACGTCTCAGATGTTCTTCAGGTGTTAGAGGTCCGCGGCCCAATTGCATGGGTTCGGCCACCGGTCCCTCGGGAACTGAGGATTCTCTCGATGTAGTAGAGGTGAAAGGCAGAATGTAAGGGGTAGCCGGGCGCCTCCGTGATCCTAGTGTTTCCCGGGCCTTTTCTTGTAGCCATCGGTCGATCCTGGTAGCCATTTCAATTACTGCATTTAAGGAGGAAGGAAGTTCAAGAGCGGCTAGCTCGTCCTTGATTCTGGCAGATAGACCTTCTAGATAAATAAATCGTAGAACAGATTCCTCCCAATGAAGTTCCATCGCCAGTGTCCGAAATTCGATGTTGTAATCTGAAATAGATTGTCTTCCTTGTCGAAGATGCAGCAGATCCGTACTGGCAGCAGCTTGCTTCCCTGGTTCTTCAAACGCAATTCGGAACAGTTCAAGAAATCATGGTAGATCCTGTAATACTGGATCCGAGTGCTGCCAGAGCGGAGAGGCCCAGGTCAGAGCCTTACCCTCAAGTAATGAGAGAATATAGGTGGTTTTCGTTATATCATCTGGAAACAGAGTTCGTTGAAGGCGAAAATGCATGCTGCACTGATCCAGGAATCCCAAGCATAGACGAGAATCCCTGCCATATCGGGGTGGCATGGGTAGAGGAAGAACAGGTGGATGGTAACTTTGAGTAACAGGCGGAGTGGGTACTAGCGGAGGAATAGGAGCCGGAGGACTAGAATATGTTGCGACTACAGCGTCAAGCCGAGCGTTGAGTCGTTCTATTGAGGCAGCCATGGATTCTAACATACTCTGTTGCTCCATGATCCTCTGAGCCAAACCAGGAACTGCTCTTAGGGCGGAGGCCTCGGCCGGGTCCATGGCCTTGGCTTACTGTTCTGACTTTGGAGGTGGACCCTTGGTCCGGCGAGGGATGAAGTCCTCTCGTCGGTAGGCAAGGCCAATCACGAAGGTCGCTGGAGGTAATTGAAGAAGATCTGGATGCAGGCGCCTCCTGCAGGTCATTTAGTCCAGATAGCTGGCGCCTCCAGCAGGTCGAGAGAACAGGGGTAGGCACCTCCAGCGGGTCGTGGAAACAGAAGCTGGCACCTCCAGCAGGTCGAGAAACAGAAGTTGGCGCCTCCAGCAGGTCGTGGAAACTGAAGAGGTAACAGAAGTCAGTCCAGAGATCAAGAGCCAGCACACTCCGCAGCCAGTCCAAGGATCAAGAGCCAGAAGAGTCCGCAGCCAGTCCAGGGGTCGAGAGCCAGAAGAATCCGCAGCCAGTCCAGGGGTCGAGAATCCGAGGAATCCGCAGCCAGTCCAGGGGTCGAGAGCCAGAGAGTTCAGTAGCCAGTCTAGGGATCAAACACAGAGGAAGCAACCAGGAACCAAGATCAGGAACTAACACTGGAGCCAAGAAGCCAAGGCAAGGTCTGAGGGCTCAGACCTTGCCTTAAATAAATAGTCCCCTGAAGGTTGGAGGTAGCAGGAAGGAACCAACCTACTTCCTGTAGGTGTTCCTTCAAACCGAGGCCATAGCCGCCCGTGCGGCCCTAGAGGACCTCAGGGGGCAGAGCTTAGCCGTGCGGGGAAGGACGCCGCAGCCATCTTGAAGCAGTAGCGGCTGCTGCTGCTGAAGGAACCACCGACGCCAGCCTCAGCGTCGGCGGTCAGTCCGGTTGCTGGGGTAAGTGACTGGCCCCGGTCGCTGCTTGCCGCGGCCGATAGTCATAACATATATGCACATAAATAGCCTCTACTCACATACTCAGTATTTTATAAAAGTCCAAAATACACATGTATTTTCACTTTTGTGCACTTAAAACAGGGACAGTCTAAGGGCGTTCCTGGGCGGGGCCTACAGTTAAGCGCATAAGTTTCTATTTTAAAAGACAAGCGCTTACATTTTCCAATTTACTCGCGTATTTGTACACCAGTCTCAAAAGTTCTCAATTAAAACTCTCAGGGGTGCCCACACTGACAAGGGAGTACCTGGCAGGGAATTCCCTTAACAAAAAGCACACCCAATGAGGGGTAAAGGCCTCACTTAGGCAGAAACTAAATAGAGCTCCTTCTTCTTCAAGAGCCAAACCAAAAAACACACCTACTATCCTCTCAACCCTTAGTTGAGGCTGCCAAGAGGAGGAGCTGAAAAGTGGTGTTCCTTGTACATGATTCATGAGCTACTTAGAAAAATCTTGTGGCCAACCTTTAGGGGTGCCACACACTCTTCCTTCCTTTTTGTTTGACTATTGAAGACTGAATTTTATTTTTTGTCTGGTTAACTGGGTTCCCCATAGCAAATGGTGTTTAGTTGCCATCACTGGGGGAGGAATTTTCAGAGGAATCTTTCACCCGGCGAGATCAAATGACCCTTCAGAAGTCGTTGTTCAAATGGATTCTCATTCATTCCTGGGAGGAGAAGAGAACAGGAAGAAAGAATAGTTGCCACAATTTTCCAGTTCTAACAACTACCTATCATCAAGAGATTCTGTAAAGAGGTTGGATAAGAAGTTTGAAGCCTATTCATGACAAATGAATCAAGGTATGAGAAATGGGACTTTGAATTATGTCATTCAGACAAATTTAAGCATCCTGTCCACCATCTTGGGAGGAAGTTCCAAAACTGCTCCTGACATTGGGATGGGCCAGGGCCAGAGTCACAGATTTATTGGAAAATGGGAATGTAATGGACTGCATTGAACAAGGACTTGTAAATTGCTATTCATTTCACCTTACAATCAATTATCAGTAATGTTATGTTGAAACCACATTCATTGTCCAGCGAGATTATTACTGTATATCTTAAAAACTGTTAAAACAATGCTCAGGGAGATTATTCTCCCCCCGACAGGAAAGCCTGGTGGAACATAGTGGGTTTATGGAAGGCATTGATACCTTAAGCCCTAAAATTGGAGGTATGCCCTTGGACTTCTAGTTGAGAACCCCAATTGATAGGTTACATTGATGTAATTGAAAGAGGAAATAGAGTACTATTTGGTTTTAAAAATTTCAAGCAGTAGAATGGAAGTAGAAAGTACATTGCATATGCTAACTTTACATTAAAAAGGTCAATGTCATGTTTGGCCCCTAGAGTTTGGGATCATAACATTTGGGGATCATAATATGAAAGGACAAATAATCACAGTTGCTACTGATGAGATCACCTTTCCATTACTCTATTACTGCATCTTGGAGAAAGGTAGGCCTAGTTTAATAACCTGGGTTCATATCATGCTTTTCCCACTGACCTTGGGCAAGCCATTTTATCTCCCATTACCTCAATACCCAATGGGAGGCAGAATTTAAAAGCGTTGCTTGCGCAAAAATGGCCACATACATGCGTATGTGGACCATGCGCGAGTGACGTGAATTTTAAGAAGCTGGAAAGGACACGCATACAGGCACGTATGTACGTCCAGAATAAGGAGGCAGAAAAGGGTGTTCTGGGGGTAAGACCAAGACTGACGCACATAACCATGAATTTTGCAAAGGCAACAGGTGTATGTTACCTGCATAACTTTGCTACAGCTCCTCATGAGGAGGGGGAGAGAGAGAGAGAGCCTCTGTATGGGGCCAGTCTGATACTCTACATATAGGTACCACTGTAGAGGGGCACTTTGAATCGGAGTGGGTTTTTGGGAGGTGGGTTGGGGTTAGGGGGGGGGGGGGGGTTACAGACACATTCACGGGGATCCATTGTAAAATTGACATCACCGAAGAATTTTAGTCCTTATAAGCGAGGGGAAGGAGTTGATTTGTACAATGCAGCTAGCAGAGACTGCAGTGTACAAATCAACTCCTCTTGTTAGACTTTTCATTGCTTTTAAAGACTACAATTCTTTAATGATGTCAATTTTACAATGACTACCACTGAAGGTGTCTGTAATAACACCCCTAACCTCAACCCATCTCCCAAAACCCCACCCCCACTCCAAGTGCCCCTCTACAGTAGTACCTATATATACAGTGTCAGCCTGACCCTATACAGAGGCTCTCTCTCTCTCGCTATCTCTCTCTTCACATAAGATATGTATGTATAGGCTATTGGTATTTGCATACCATGAGTATTTTATATGCTATGTGCGTACTTTATGAAATGAGGCATATGTTTGCTCGCGTCACAATGGGCGCATGCGCATTTCTTTTAAAATTTACCAGTAAGATTATAAACTCTTTGGGGTAGGGACTGTGTGTACCTGCATTGCAGCAAAGCACTCTTGTATAGAGCCCGATAGAAATGAGAAATATATAAATATTGCATTTCTGTGATTAGATACTCTGTAACTGCATGCTTTTTATTATCTCAATTATTTTAGGATTAATAAGTCCATTTAGCAAAGAATCTTCAATAGAAGTAGTTTGTGGCTTTTATTATCCATTGTCCTTATCACTTCATCTGCACCTTCTTGTCATTATTATCTGTATTTACATCTAGGTCTTAAATTCAGTTGGAGCTGTCCGGAGCAGGGCTCTGATAAATAATTACCAAGGCCACAGGAGTTTGCCCACGTCCCAATCTCCAGTCCTCTTACTCCACCCCCATCCCCCAGCAACCTTTCTTGGGTTGGTGCAAGGTATTAGGTGCCCTAAGCGAAGCCTACAGTCTGCTACCCCCCCCCCCCCCATCATACTCTCCCCACACACAATTAAAAATGCTGCATTTATAATAGATTGTACATGAACAAGAACATTTAAAGTATAGACGTATGAAGTAAAAAAACTCACTTATACAGTATATTTCTTTACATGCAATGCTGTAAAACCTTGCAAAAATTAAAAAAGGTTGTGTGAATTTTGGACTCATATTGAGGGCTAAATAATATACTTTGCAGTTTGAAAATTGAGGACTGTAAATTGATCTTTCTATTTGTTGGTTGATTAGGTTTTGTTAACTTGATTATATTAATTATGTTAAAATTTAAACTCTGCGAAGTGTATGTATTTCATTTTCAAGTTATTCTTGAAATATTTTGTAAAATGATAAAAAAAAAAATAAAAAAGACCCTTGGAATTGGTATTAGTCTACTGCAATGGGCCTGGTCCTCCGACAGCCATGAGTAAACTGAATTACAATTTCAATATATTTATTTTTAAAACATTTTTTAATTGCTCTTCCAGATTAAAAATTGCTGAAAGTGATATAATAAATCTCCCATGCCAAAAGTGCAATAATTGCCAGCACTCAAAAACAACCCTACTTACAAAAAGGCAATACTACAATTATTACACCAGTACACCTCCTATTAGGAAAACAGAACAAGCCATGCTGCTATATATACCTACATTTATTTATTTATTTATTTATTTCGGATTTTTATATACCGACATTCGAGACAGCAGTCACATCATGCTGGTTCACATAAAACGAGAGTGCATAATAAACATAAACTAGAACATTGGTGCGGAAAAGGCAGTTACATGTAACAGGGTAGCTAGAACTTGGTGAAGAAGGAAGAGAAAGGACAGTTATTAATTAATAATGGCTAACGCTAGTAGAGATAGCTAACAATAGTGTAAATGACAATGGGGTGTGAGGTTGGGGTGTTGAATCAGATGGAGTCCGAGAATGCTTGTGTGAACAGCCAGGTCTTTAGTCCTTTTCTTAAAGGTTGAGAGGCAGGGTTCCAGTCTAAGATCTGGGGGATGGAGTTCCATAAGGGTGGACTGGGCTGTAGAGAAGGCCCGATCTCTTAACGTGATGTGTCTGGTAGTTTTGGAAGGCGGTACCTGAAGCGATCCCTTGTATGCATCTCTTGTCGGTCTTGATGATATATGTAGTCGGAGAGGGATCTGAAGGTCGATAGGAGCCAGTTGATGGATTGTTTTTGTATGTGGTGAGTATGGTCTTGTATATTATTCTGAAATGGATGGGTAACCAGTGAAGGTCCTTTAGGATAGGGGTTATAGAACCTACCTAGCAGAATACGTGGTCACACATTTACAATTCCTCAAAAAACATCAAACAATAAAATCAAGAAATATAATCATCAATATAAGTAAAAGCCATACTAATAAAAATATTTCAAAACAGCTGATAAATAGAGTACGGTAACTTCCAATAATTTAAAACTCATATACATTTTCCAAAGTGCAAAACATTATTTCTAAACATCAGACACAAACTACACCAAATACCTGAAAAAGATAAAGGGGTGGATTTTAAAAAGGAGCGCATGCGGTCTACATGTGTGCACGCACATGTACACCCAATTTTATAACATGCACACCCCCCCCTCCCGATTTATTCAGTGTATGTCCTGGGCCCATCAAATAAAGCCCAGCTCCCTCCTGCAATCGATATCTTTAAAAATTGTCACACATACACCCACCCCCAGAACCCATGGATAGGGAAGAGTATGAGGTACCCTACAACCTTGCACATGCACCACCACCACCCCCCACATACACCTTTTACAGACATAATTAAATTATGCATTGATAACAAAATTTACATTAAAAAGAATATTCAAAAGTACAGTCTTCTGAGGCACAATTATCACTTACAACATGCATATTATATTTACATGTACTTGCTGTGGTGCCAGCAGAAAATCCTGCAAAAAAGACTCTTGGAACTCCTATGGAATTTTTGTAATGCGTTTTGGATGTGAGCTTGGCTCACAGAAAGCCATGAACAAATAGAATTACCATTATGATATAATAAACATTATGATACAGTAAACTGAAACCTCTGCTTCATCTTAATGACTTTCGCACAATCCTCCAAGCCATTATTTTATCCAAACTTGACTATTGCAATGCTATCCTCCTAGGCCTCCCCAAAAATGCCCTCCAGCCCCTTCAGATGCTCCAGAACTCTGCTGCACGTATCCTCACTAATGCCCACCGATATGATCACATCACCCCTGTCCTCAACACCTACATTGGTTGCCAATTACTTCACGGATCATGTACAAATCCCTCACCATCATTCAGAAATCCATTCACAACCCTGACATGCCCCTGGTTCAAAGAGCACCTCTGACCTACCCGAACACAACACTGTGCCGACGCTGCAGACACCCTCGCCCAAATTGACAAAACTTAAGTTCTACCAGAGAACATTGCCCTCTCCATAGCTGGGCCCGCCCTTTGGAATAGATGCCCCCCAGTCTTCGCCAGGAACTGTGCTCAAAAAAATTCAAACAGAACCTCAAGACCTGGCTCTTTAAACAGGCCTACACCTGAGCACCTTCTCGCTGCCTCTCTGTAAATACCTCCCATTAACGTTTCCCCACCCCCTTAATGTCTTCCTCTCTGCCTGTACTTCCTCCTCCCCAGGTCTCAGTGAATTTCCGAACATGTTTTCTTCCCCCTGTATTTATCTTCTTCCAGGCATTTGCCACTCTTTCATGTATGCGCAGAATATTTGGGCCTTCCCCCCCTTGTCTGTATATACCCCCTCTACATAGTTTATTTTTTCTGTTCCATTTTATTTCTTATCATGTTGCTACATTTTGTTACCTGTTCAATGTAAAGCCTCTTGCTGCATTAAGTTACCTGTAAACCAAGGTGATGTTCCAACGAAACTCGGTATATAAGAATGCTTAAATAAATAAATTAAATAAACCTCCCATACAAACCACCTTGACAATCTTATCTATGAAACAGCAACACTGCACATATTACACCAGGCCCTAGGACAGCAATAAAACTCTTATTAGGAAACCAGGCTGCTATAGATGCATACACAGAAATTACATGCTAGCAAAATACCTCATCTCGGTCACATATGCAGAATACAGAGAGGACCCTGACCAAATGCAGAATAAAGAGATCAGAAAGTATCAACAGAAACGTGCTGAGAACTGACTGGAACCCACAACAAGCCAGCAGAGCAGCAATGGAAAACAGGCACATTGCCATCAAGAAATATAAAACATCAATCATAATAGTAAAATCATAATCATAACAAGTATAAATATTTCAAACATGGGCTCTCATTGGCACACAAGCACACAGGCTTAAAAAAGATTTGGAGAAGTTCCTAGAGGAAAAATCCAAAAACTGCTGCTGACACACACACACCTCTCAGAAGCACAAGTCCAGCTGTGGCCTCCTCCTTCAGCACCCGTGGCAGACGGGACTCTTCATCTTTCTTGAGGTTGTGGGGGCTGAGGCTGCTCGCTGACTGCACCTGCTGGGGAGGGGGAGGGTGCTGCTGCTGCTGCTCCTCTTCCTGCGCTCAAACACTGCATGGGCTCAGGGCCAGTGATGCCTCTCCTGCAACAGTTCAGAGGATGCACTGTTCTTTCTCCTGCTTCTGTCCGTGACTGCATTGCATCTCCTCCTTCCCGCCCATGTAGTGCCACCACTTCCTCTTCTGGGCAGCACAGGCGGGAAGAAGGAGAAGCCATTCCATCACTGCCCCCAGACCGTTTTCCTCTAGGTAGCCGCCTCATCCACCTCATGGCTCCACCGGCCCCGAAGAGGAGACTGAGGAGTGTGCTTTCACCATACTCACTACATGCTCTCACTACCTCCCCCTCCCTAAAAAAAAATTATTGTGGGTGTACCTGGCAAGTGAATTTGGCTCTGCTGCCGTGACGAATGTCTTAAAGGAATTTTATAATTCCTATCATGTTTCTCCAAATTATGTTTACGTGCAAGAGATAGATATTGCTAACATAGAGAGACTAATTCATAATAATGCCAAAAATCTATCTGAGGTATCAATTTCCAATAAATGTATGGTCAGCAGGTATTGACTGAGTAACTTACAATTTTAGAAGGCACTCTCGTTACTCTGAACACCTGGAAGACACATCAGTGGTACAAATTAAGTCTTAACCCCAGTAATCGTTTCAACATCTTGATTTTTTTATATGACACATACAGCCAGAGAACAATTTTTAAAGGCATTTACCTGAGTAAAAGTTATCTTCCCCCATCCCTCACAGTGCAAGAAATAGATACAAAGCCAGCGGCAGCCCCGCCTAGCAAAATCCAGTGGCTGTACTTACCGGCGTGGCCCTGCTGACTTAACCGCTGACCTCCTTAGCTCCTTCAGAAAACTGTCCTTGGAGCTCTTGCAGTGAGTACAGCATGGGGCACATGCAGGACGGCTGCAAAGTTACAATGCTGGTCTTAAGATCAGCCCAGCACTGAGAAGGACCCAAGTCGAGCCAGCCTTGGAGAGCAATTTTCAAACTGCCCGCGGCACTGCAAAGTCCCGGATACTTTATACCCTCAGCCTTTGCACCCATTTTGAAAGGAAAGGTAAGCAAATACTTTAAGTTTGAAAATTGCCATGGAAAAAGATTTGTTTCCTGCCTTTACCTGACCCCGTTCTGGGAATGCCCCCCACTGCAATGCGGGGTGTGGAACTATGGCCTATGTTTACCCCCATTCAAAGTGGGCAATTTTTATACAGCAATTTACCCAGGTACATTTGCTTTTTACCTGTGGCTAGCTCTTTGAAATTGCCCTCTAAGTAATGTAGCTTCAGGTTTGGCAGTGCCAGGACTTCACTAAAGATTAAATAGTACTGTGATGGGGTCTATGTCCCAAACCAGAAATGTCAGTTAAAAATCCAAGAACCAAAGATGCAGGAGAAGGGGGGAAGGAAAATACAGCACCACCAGGCTAGAGCCGTCCCTTGGTTCCTTCCCCCAGAGGTTATAAGACCAGAGGAGCCACAGGTATGGGAAATGGAGGGTGGAGCTCTGGGAACTAATCCTTGGCTTCAAGGGGAGGGCCAAATTGAGGAGGAGCCGTTCTGAGCCAACCAGCTGCGAGTGGAGGAGGAGTCTCTGGAGGATAAAAAGGACGGCCTGGGAAGCAGCCTCAGTCTCCTGCTGGGGACTGAGGAGGAAGGAACGAACTACTACTGGCTGCTCTTGGAAACTTGGACACTGGATATTCCCGACTGTGTGAAGGACTGCAACCACTATCACAAGGAAGGTGAGCGCGGGGACTTCTGTTGGTTTAGACTTAAGATAAAGATACTTTTCCTGGAGAACTGCCAAGCGGGTGGTTGTATCCTGGGATGAGAAAACAAACTATCCCAAGAGATACGGTGGGTGGTGGCAGTTAGGCCCAGCAGGGCCAGACTTTTGAACATTGGATTTATTGGTTAAAGATGGACGTTTGAAGCTAGACTACAGAAACTGAGTTGCTAGCTCAGTGGGGAAGGCATCTGCCTCCCATCCAGGTGGAGGAGGTTCAAAACCCACCTGAGGACTTTGTAAAGGAAAATAACTTTAACTACTATTTGAGTTCCTGAGCGACCAGGGAAGCTGGTCAGGGATTGGATCCCCGGAACAGACACAAGCGGCAGTGCATGGACCAGTGAACGCGTCACAAGTACACTTAATTCACTAAAAATGGATACACAGCTTTCTAAATCAGAGAGAACTTTAAATGGAAATTTGCAACCATTTTAATAAGATTAATGCCATTTCCATAGATGGTTTTCAGTTTTTAGGAATTCTTCAGTGAATAAAGATAAAAAGAATGCTTCATATGCAAGCTGAGTCTTTCCATCTGTGATCCCTTTCTCTCTGCAGTGCTCCTACAGTCTGAAACATGGGGGCGTTCTTGCCAGGGTGAGAGACACAGACCGCAGTCACAGCCTCTGAAGCCCAATGCTGGATCGAGGCAGCTGCTCACCCAGGAGAACACTTGCATGGCAGGGAGAAACCTGAGTGCAGCCACAGTGCCTAACATCATTTATTTATTTATTTATTTAGCATTTTTATATACCGACTTTCCAATAACAGAATTACTGATCAATTCGGTTTACATTTTAACAGAACAATAACATTGACAAGTAAATGTCTTACAAAGAACAGGTCGATATAACTTGGATAAGTAAATATGGGGTTAACCAGTAAAGATACATTGCCTAATTAGGTATAAGTAAAAGATACAGTGCCTAATGTAGGTTAAATAAACAGTTGCTAATTATAAGGGGAGGCCTAAGTTAAATAAACAGTTGCTAATTATAAGGGGAGGCCTAAGTTAAATAAACAGTTGCTAATTATAAACTAGGTTATGTCTTCGACTGCCATAGATTAAGTTGAGTTCTATAGATGATCTAAATAGCTCTAAACATTATAACATCTAAACATCATCATGAATAGATGGGCTCGAGTAGCCCAGTAGGAGCAAGGCCCACATGGAGCTGGACTCAGGGTACCCCAGGAAGGCAGGGTAACATGAGCAGAACAAACCGACATGGACTCACAGTTGGGAAAAGGGTAGGTATACAGTGCTCTATTGGGAAGAAAAAAGAAGGTTGCGATACTGCTGGCGTCCAGCACAAAGTGCCATGGGGAAAGAGTGCCATGACTTCCTCTGTCCAACCCCTGGGAGTACAGATGGATTTTTTTTAACATAAGAAATTTCCATACTGAGTCAGACCAAGGGTCCATCAAGCCCAATATCCTGTTTCCAACAGTGGCCAGTCCGTCGCAAGTACCCAAACATTAAATCAATCTCAAGCTACTATTCTTTATTGATCAATAGCAGTTTATGGATTTTTCCTCTAGGAACTTCTCCAAACCTTTTTTAAACCCAACTACCCTAACCACATCCCCTGGGAATGAATTCCAGAGCTAAATTGTGCCTTGAGTGAAAAAGAATTTTTTCAGTTTGTTTTAAATGAGCTATTTTCTAACTTGATGGAGTGCCCCTAGTCCTTCTATTATCCTAAAGTGTAAATAACTGATTCACATCTACCCGTTCTAGTCCTCTCATGATTTTATAGACCTCTATCATATCCCCCCTCAGCTGTCTCTTCTCCAAGCTGAACCGCCCTAACCTAACCAATGAAGTGTTGGATATCTCAAAGTACAATGTATATCTTTTAAGAGAAGTTGTTGTCAAAAAGGCTGTGTCTAGATACTTGCTGAGAAAGTATCAGTTAGCATTAAGTGGATGACATTTCATTCAGCAATGACGAAAGAAAACTTGAATAATTAGTGGCGTGTTGCTGCTATTTCTCAGTTTGACACTAGATAGCAGCAGTCTGATATGAAAATGGGAAGTTGCATGAGGTGGAATAAGATGACAGCCTATTTATCTGAGCCCTGGGTATTTATGGAAAACTAGTGGAAATGCCTGTCAAAGATAGGTGAAAAAAAGGATCTGCACAGGCATCCGTACTTCCCAACAGTGGATGCAAAAGTCCTGTGAACAGCGGGCATACTTTCACACTCTTTGCTTGCCAGATACAGAATGCACATACCTCTCGTAACATCTGTACCACCAGATGTACTTTCATAGCGTTTCCCCCCTCCCCCAATACAGAATGCACATAACTCTAGAAGCAGGTATAACACTGCTTGCACACTCATACTATGTCCCTGCCAGGCACACAAGGAGCACACCTCTCACAACAAGTAACACTGTGTATGCTTCCACTCACTCAGAAGTACCATGTATAGCACACATACCTTCACCCCATTTGGCTGCCAGAAACAGAATGCGTGTACCTCGCGCAGCAAGTGTAACACCGCGTGTACTTTCACCTGCTGAGAGAACTCCAGTGAATAGTGCATGCATTTCCACACTTTTTGACTGTGAGATACACAACACATGTAGGTCTCACAGCACGTGTAACACGGTGGATATTTTCACCTGTGTAGTGATCTGCGGTTTACTGACTTAAATGGCTCCTTACCCATGGGAAATGTGTACAATGGAAGATTAATTTTAATGGGCTTTCATCCTTAATTAACACTCTTAAGGGACAATTTTGGGTGGGATAGCGAGAGGCAAGCTTAAGGAACCAAAATCCGTTGCCACATGTCCCAAAAAGTGAGAGCCTGAGCTTATGCCTAACATACTCTGCTTACATGTGAGGTTCATTCATGTCATGGTATATGCAAAACAAAGCCATATGGAGACATTACCCCAGGAGGACAAACAGGTTTTATTGGATGTGGCGCACACAGAGACCATCTCACACATGTAACAAATAATGTATATTTCTACATTCTATGAGGCAGTCAGTATTACCAAAAAAAGAAAGACACAATAAAACCAGACAAACGAAGGGTTAAGGGTGTTCACTGAAGCCCGGATTTTAAAAGGCCCGCGCGCGTAAAAACAGGGGTTTACGTGCGTAGCCGGGCCTTGCGCGTGCCGCGCACATAAGTGCCAGGCCTCTCCGAAGGGGGGCGGGCCAGGACAGCGCCATTCTACGCTGTCCCAGGGAAGCGCACTTGCAGCCGGCTGGCACGCGCAGGTAACTCCAGAGGAGCAGTAAGTAATAAAACCAAAAAAGTAAGTAGATAGGAAGGGGTTAGGAGAGGGGAAGAGGGAGGAGTTTTAGTTGGGGGGGGGGGGGGCGAGAAGTTCCCTCCCAATCTGTTCCTTAATTGGAGCAGATTGGAAGGGACCTGAGGGAGGCCCGATTGCAGCACTGTGCATATTAATTGAAAATTTACCCCTCCCCACCCCCGCTGCCCGCACATGAGCATGCGGATTTTAAAATCCGTTACATGTGCACACGGCAATTCGATTTTATAACATGTGCGTGCCGGCTCAAGCATGTAATAAAATCGGCGCGTCCATGTGCATGCACCAGGAACTGTACGCACATGGACGGCTGCGCGCTCCTTTTAAAATCAACCCTGAGGTAGGAAACGAAAACGGAATGGAGCAGATCTTGATATCAGGACGATAATGCGCTGTCTGGCTGGCGACTTCTGAGAGTAAGACAATAATCCTGACAGGAAGGAATTATTTGTGCAAAAACAGCACTATTTATTAAAGTTACAAAAAAAGAATGAAAGCCTGGAGCTCCACAGTGAAACCATCCATACCATCTTTTGACAAAAACAAGCAACGGGATTAATAGATCTAAAATGTTTCAATAAGAAGATTTATTGCACAAAATATGAAGATACGTATTATATTCATCTACTTTCTGGTTGCTCATCACTTCTCTGTTATCATAAGTTATTTCTCATCAACTATGTAGAAATATGACACTATATTATATATTATATACTGCAAGGGAGGAGAGGTAAGGGGCATGCAAGCACGCCAGCCACAAGTACCACTGACCACACTGTACAGGCAATTTCGGTTCTCGAGTGCCACAAGCTGCTTGGGTTCTTAGGATATCCACAATGCATTTTCATGAGATGTGTCTGCATGCGGTGGAGGTGATGGATGCAAATGGATTTTCAGCATGGACCTCTCTAGAAAACCAGACCGGCTTGGTGCATTTGAAGACTGCAGTTGTCGACCTATATATTTCCTTCTCTTTGAATTTTACTCCCAAACCTTTATGAGGAATGTCGCATGATCTCTGTGTTGATCATACCTGTTAACTCTCTGGCTTTCCCTGGGGAGACTCAGGAAATTTGCATCAAGGGCGGGGCCTCAGGGGAAACGCTACAAAGCTGCGAGCTTCTCTCTTTACCGCTCCAGGCGCTCCCCTTCAGTAACGCTGCAGAGAGGGGAGAGGGTGGAGCGCACCCACCGCAGGCAGCATGGGGGGAGAGCTTGCAACTGGGATTCAGCTGACGCTCGAGAATGCCTGCGCAGGTTTATGAGCGGTGACTTTTATAAGGAGAGTGCTGGGGTCAGGGAGGAAGGAGGGGAAAGAATGCTGGCGTCCTCCCTGGAGGGGAGAAGTGGTGCTGAGGGCAGAGATAGTGGGGAGGGGGTGGGAGGGGGTGGAACAGAGAAAGTTGATAGGATGAGGGTGAAAGGGGGTAATCTAGGGAAATATTTCTTTACAGAAGGGGTGCTGGGTGCATGGAGGTGGTGGAGACAAGGACAGGATCTGAATTCTAGAAAGCGTGGGATAAGCACAGAGATCTCGGAGGGAATGATAGAGATTGTAAAGCTGAGCAGTTGGTGTGGATGGGCAGATTAGATCAGTTTGCTTCTTCTTACCTCCCCCTCTCGCTAATCAACCGCGACTCACAAGTGCCAGGGTATGGTGTCATTGATTCGCTGGCACAGACTTCTCAGGAATTTGATGATTTTGCCAGGTATGACAGGGTGTGTCCATGCATTTCCATTCAGCAGGCTCCAAATATTGCCTTGTTTTATCCAAACTCTCCTTATATACAGACAGGCCGATGCAGTATTGGTGCACGAAAAATGGACGCTTGAGACTGAGCGGCCACGACCCTAACGCACACCCATCCATCTCTCCTGGGCACGCGATACAGAAGGGACAAATGTGTGTCCCTAGTGCCTCCTCGGCACGGCCACCCAGGAGAAGTGGCTGTGCTTGGGTTGGGAGTATGGACGCTCGGTAATTGAGCGTCCCTTTTCCTAACCTGACTGCCGCAAGACATTTTTTTTTTTTTTACTCCTTACTACTTTTTTCCAGTTCCTCCGGCTTAATATCGCCATGATAGTGGGAGGAACTACAGAAAAGCACTGTTTTCTGCTTTTTGTTAAATTTAGGAGCTTCTGAAGACTTAACGCCTGCTGCGGGGCAGGGGTTAATTTTTGAGAGTAAAAATGTCTGTGTCGGGTGCGCATTTAATTTTTATATAAGTGGGTAATAAGGTTATAGCCTCATCAACATGAATTTACATGTGATGAGTGCAATTAGCTATGCGCTGGTTTGGACACGTGTTTTGGACACGCTAATCACCTAAAGGCCCGATTTTTAAAAACCTGGCGTGCACCAAAAGGGGCAGATACGTGCCGTGGGTATTTTCAAATGCCCACGGCCAGACGCGTATCTGCCCGTATGCGCAGAAGAATGGGTTTGGCAAAAAGGAGCAGTCCAGGGCAGGGTGTGTGTGGGAGGGCCTTGGGTGGGCTGTGTCAGTGCCATTAGCCAGTGACCCACCGAAGCGTGTGCCGGCAGCCAACCGACGTGCGCAACCTGCTACTGTTCCGGCGAGCAGGTAAGTTTTAAAACAAAAAAAGAAATGTTAGTGGGATTTTAGAGGTCGGTGCAGATAGAGGAAAAGCGAAGCGCGTTGGCCAGGGGGTTTAGGAAGTTGGAGCAGACTGGGAAGGAACTTGGGAAAGAGCCTAGCGCATCGCCGCGTGCATCTCGTAAAATCCCCCCCCCCCCTTTTGCGTGGAAGTCGGCACTAGCACGCACAGATATAAAATCGGTCGCACATGTGAGCGCGGGTAGTGGATTTTATATCATGCGTCGACGCGCTCATGTTATATAATTGGCGTGTCCATGTCCGCACGCGGGTTTTAAAATCTACCTTTTATTGCATGAGGAGTTATGGACGCGGGTTAACCAGTGCGCTAGCCTGCGCACGTGGTATGGTATTGGCCTGAGAGTTGCGGGCTGGGACGGAATAGAGGAACCTTCCTAATTTCTGAAAGAGGAAGCTGTAGTCAGGCTCAGCAAGGAACATCAACCTCCAAAACAGGAGAGCGAGGAGGGGAAGGAGAAAATAAAAAAATATGTTTATTATGAACAGGTAACCTGAGAAGGTTAGGGCTAAGGGTGATTTTAGGGAATCAGCACTTCTAACTTACATGACAGGATTTTCTTTTTCTGTCCTGATCTAAAAGACCTTCCCTAGAAGGAGTAACTGGGCAGGCAGACTCTCAGGGGACCTGCAGGTTGCGGGCGTTGCTGGGAAGGATGGGGGGGGGGGGGGCGGGGCTCTCTCGCAGGAAGCAGGGGGAGGTCGGGCAGGGTAATGCCAGGGCTCCAGGAGCCCGATCATGGGCACCGCTCCCTCCGGATACCGCGGGGGGGGGGGGGGGGGGCGCGAGATCAGTGCTGAGCCCCGGAGCCTGACTCGAAGGCAGAAAGCTGCGGTCCCGGGCCACCAGTGAGGATGAGCAGCCGGAGACAGGTACGGACGCGACCTCCCATGGCAGGATTCCGCTTCCTAGCTGGCACGGAGGCAGCCTGGAGCCCCAACGAGTAGTCAGGCCACTCTCTCCAGGCGCTTTGGTCTTTATTCCCCCATATTCCCTGCATCTTTTATTTTTTTCAGGACTCTTTTACCCTGTTTCCTGTCTGCTTCCTTTTTTCTGCCCAGGTTTCACAAGCGTTAAGAACATAAGAACATAAGAAAATGCCATACTGGGTCAGACCAAGGGTCCATCAAGCCCAGCATCCTGTTTCCAACAGAGGCCAAACCAGGCCACAAGAACCTGGCAAGTACCCAAAAACTAAGTCTATTCCATGTTACCGTTGCTAGTAATAGCAGTGGCTATTTTCTAAGTCAACTTAATTAATAGCAGGTAATGGACTCTAGTTTAAGAATGAAAGGATGCACGCCTTCCTGTATTAATTTTCGAGCCAGATTTAAGTTTTGAGCAAAGAAAAAAGTGTCTCGCCTTGCTTTTATCTCCTTTCTTCTGGGCAGATGTTTCTCTTCCTGAAGCTGAAGGAAATTAAACCCTATGGAGGTAATTTTCAAAGGAGTTATGCATGTAAATGTAACATATCGTAGCAATTTTCAAAAGCCATTTACTCACATAAAGTGTACTTACGTAAGTAAATCCTGTGGACAAGTCAATGGCATAAATTGTAGCAATTTTCTATTGCCCACTTACTCGAGTAAAGTGTATGTGCGTGTGAAAAAATCCAATTTTAAGTGTATAAATGCTTTTTAAAATCAGGCCCCATACAAGTACAATAGTTTTCAGGTTTTCTTGTACTTTTTCTGTGCTATACTTGTCCAAAATTTAGATTAACTCCTTTCAAATTTAAAGTGGCAGAGGCGGAAGGTCAGTGGTAGCTGGCAGAGGCCGCAAGTTTGCCCAATGGAGCCAAGGTAGCAAAAAGAGAGGTGAGCAGAAGCGGTCGCAGCCGTCCACGGGCGCGGAACGTAAGAGTACCCCCCTTCTTAGGACCCCTCCCCGGGAGTTTGGGTTTTCTTAGGTGAGAAGTATTCAACTGGTTGATCAAAAAGGCTAAGGCATGGCTGTCCAATCAGGTTCCTTGTTTCACATAAGCTTCTTCAGGGGACAACTTGCACCAAGGTCATTTATGAGTCAATATCTTCATATTTTCAGAATACTTCCTCCAATGTTATCAATATCTGTTCATGTCCACTTCCATTGATTCTATTTAACCTTAAAGTTCCTGCAAAGCTCTTAAATCGACCTCAGACGATAAGACAAACACTCATCATCTCTATTCCGGATTCACATGTACCTTCAAAAGCACTTGATTGTACAAGAGTTTCCAAACCAGCCGATTTTGAACCCAGCACAGCGGATCTCACATTTGGTAGTGTCAGATAACACTGGAGGAAGTATTCTGGGAATATGGAGATGTTGGTTCATAAATGATCTTGGTGCAAGTTGTCCCTTGAAGAAGCTTACGCGAAACAAGGAACCTTGTAGGGAAGATTGGAAAGAGAGGCCCAGTGAGGGATTATTGGAAACACTCTGTTCAAGAGGATAACATTGTTAAAAGGGTTTCTGTGAGGAAGTATTGGAATAAACTCATTAAAGATTATTGTGGGAATATGAGATGAATTAGTAAATGAGGAGATAAAGGGTAAAAGGGATAGGTTATAGAGTGGATCTCCTGGGATTGTTAAAATGTGCACTTTAGGTTTTTTAAGATGGGTTGCGGAGTGTGTGTGGTATGAGTGTGGAAAGATTGTGTGTGGCATGTCCATGATATAATGGATTATAAGAATTGATGTGAAAATGTATATTATGACTTTATTTATTTTTTATTGTATGACAATAAACCTTAATTTCACATCATATTACATACCAAAATAATATATTTCTCAATTTTATTAAATTATACAATCTGGAGAAGGAGCAGGGGGAAAAAAGTTTCTTTGTAACAATTACCTCTCGTCTGAGCCTGAACTTTCCTGGAGAAGGTAAAGACTGTTTGTTTGCTTCCTGGCTCCTGGGGTGACGCCCACTGAACAGCACGTCGACGTTAACAGCTGGGCTGGAGCTTAAAAGCCAGTCTCCCTCGGCGCTTGTCGCTACCAGGGAATTTTTGGGCTGCATTGACACAAGTAAAGTGAGTAATCACTTTATATTTTCTCCCTGCTCCCAACCTGCCCAGGTTAGAGTTTTAAATTGGAGAAGACTTGGAGAAAAGTAATATCTGGTATCACTATATATAATTCTTAATAAAATGCCGCATACAAAAAGAAAGGCAAAGATAAGAGAGGCAGAGGCAACAACACCCCTCTATCTGAGCCACATCAATCTCAGATACCAGCAATCTTTCCATCCCCTCCTAGAATAGAGCCGGAGGAGGTGGTCATTGTAGATCAAAGCACTGAGCGGGCGCTTAATCTACCGACCGAAACATCTTTGAGCCCCGGAGCTCCGTGTACCCCTCCACCGCCACAAGTAAATTCTTTGGAAGTATCAAAAGTTTCCTTATCTTTAAGTGAAGGCAATGGAGAGGTCCTGGCTAATAAGGTGAAAGAAGAATCAGGAACAGGAATAGATTTGAAAGTTTTACCACCTAAACCAAACGAAAAAACACTTGACTCCCTATGGTCTGCTATTGTCTCTCTCGAAGCTGCAATAATAAAACTAACACAACAAACTACAGATGCGAATCTGCAAACAAAAAAATTTGGAATCTTCATTAGAAAAAATGAACAAGGAAAAACAAGGAGTGGAACTAAGATTGAATGCGCTTGAAACCTGCCATCAAAGGTTTACAATAAACAGAGATATTACACAACAAGAGATTAGAGATGATTGAGAATCAACAAAAGTACTTAAACCTAAGAGTACTTAATTTTCCTAAGCTCAATCCAGTCTCACCCTTGGACATGTTTAAGGAATATTTATCATCTATATTGAAATGGCCTGAGAAATCAATGCCTACTATATCTAAAATATACTATGTGGATATTAAGAGTAACATAGCTGAGGGAACGAAAGAGGAGGGATTGTCATTAAATTTATCAGAAGTGTTAGAAATGACGTTAGAATCAAAAATTGAGGATAGAACTACCTTACATGTTAGTTTTGTTTTTGCAACAGATAGGGATGCTATATTTAGATTGTTTATGAAGAAAAGAACAGAACTCTTCCACGGTGGAAAGATCTGAGTTTACCCAGATCTCTCCAGAACAACTCAATTAAGAAGAAAAAAATTCCTAGAATTAAGAACAGACGTGGAAAGTAAAGGTGGGAAAATGATTGTAAAATATCCATGTAGGTGTGAAGTTTGGAGAAATGGTCAAAAATATGTTTATTTTGAGATAACACAGTTAAAAAAGTTTCTTGAATCTTCCCCCCCCCGTGAAAATTAGCAACAGGAACGAAGCAGAAAAAAAAAATATATATATATCTAGGTTTCTCTTTTCCTTTTTCAATTGTAAAAGGTATTCCTGTTTTCCTTAAACCGCTCAAATTTCTTTCTCAATCCTGGAGCATTACCTCTCACATTTCTTACTGCAGATTAGAGATATATACCTTAGTTATTATTGATAACAGTATGGAAAATCTGTAACCAATTGTTTATTTTCTTCTATGTAAGATTGTTAAAATCAGCATAAATAAAAAATTAAAAAAAAAAAATTATACAATCTTATAACACATGTGCAAATTACATAATTTTGGTATGTAATATGATATGAAATTAAGGTTTATTGAACATAGTGGTAATATTGGGTGTAATATTTGAAAATAATACTGATGTGATTCCCTATACATAGATAAGGCTTGCTCAGTGGTGATGTCACCCATATGTGAGGACTAACATCCTGCTGTCCTGTGAGAACACCTGTTACAGGTAA
This sequence comes from Rhinatrema bivittatum, assembly GCF_901001135.1. Lineage (NCBI taxonomy): Eukaryota > Metazoa > Chordata > Amphibia > Gymnophiona > Rhinatrematidae > Rhinatrema > Rhinatrema bivittatum. The sequence goes on along the minus strand of NW_021821451.1, from coordinate 18,797 downwards.
GCAACTCTGCTTTCTTTTCTAATCACAGTAAATATAACTGTCAATAGATTCCTTATTTTTCTCTATTTTCTCCTGTGTCGGTTCCCTGCATTTAGTGGAGGGAAACAGGAGTTTAAACTTCTGCCACAAGTGTATTTGGTTTGTCTCTCGCTCTCCCAGAGAAAAAAGAAAGCGAAAGCAACAGGCATAGATCCAATTTCACCTCTGACAACAGCTGTAGATAAAACTATTCATAATAAAAGGTCAAATTCTCTTCTGACTAGGTTACCTGCTGCACAAAAATCCATGTTACGGAGGTCTCCAGGGAAATGTGTGACCTAGGGACGACTCTGCAGTCCGCAGCTCTGCTGGCAATGCTCTGTGCTCTCTCGTTCACGGAGCCGCTCCCAGGTGAGTGCTGCATAGAAACACAGAATGTGACTGCAGATGTGGACCATGAGGCCCAGTCACTCTCTGCCCAATGACCCCGGGTGATCTCCTGCTTTTCTCTCACTTCCTCTGAAGCTTATCCCATGCTTTCTTGAATTCCTTTAATGTCTTTCTCTCCGCATACTCCATGGTGGGGGCTATTTTGTACCTCCACCAATCTTCTTGCTGGGATGATCAAGGCGAGCATGTTGGCAAGTTAGGGGAAACGAGTGTGGAGAAGCTATGAAGGTGCTTCCCTACGCAGAGCTTTGACAGTCAAATATCCACTCTTAAATTGAACATGCAGGGATATAGGTATAGCCGATGTGAGCCGGGATATGAATTTAAAATAGGGGAAAAAGAACCTCTGAATTTCCTTAGTATACTAACATGTATCCCATCGGCAGGTCAGAATTTGATAGTCATTCCCTTAGCTCGGTTGGCAAGGCTGATGAGATAAGGTCACAGGTCCAGTCCTTTAAGTGAATTTCACTGGGTAAATTGTTCTGATTACTGTGATTCCACCTTCAGGATACAATTAAAGGCTTTTCATTTTTCATAAGCATTTAGCAGTTTAATAGCTCTTCAGTAGCAGCTTTTGCTGTGGTTTTCTCAGTGCTTTTTTTGTTTGTTTGTTTGTTTTTACCAAATTTTACTTCTCATCTTATTATTTTATTAGGTAAGAAACTTGTTTAATTTAATTTGAGATTATTGTTTTTGAATATGTACGTTTTATTGTAATCCGCCAAGTACTTTGGATGGTGCAGACAGTAAATGTGAATCAGTAAATCCAGGCCCATAGCTATGTCTGCTTTTACACAACTCCTCTATGCTGCAAATGGTATGGTATAAAGGATTTGCAGCTTTGGAAGCAGCTGAAATAAAAGCAGACCTTGCTATGGGACAGGATGGGATGCTTTTCACATTTACAAGGATCAAGCCTGGTATTCCCCATCCTCTTACCACGTGACTAAAGAGAACCCCACAAATGGAGTCCAGGATGTTTCCACCCGAAAAATGACTTTTTAAAAAATATTCATTTTTCCTAGGTTTCCATATAATCATAAAATAATTGACTAGTGTTGACTTTTTTCTCCCTAGGAATTGAATCAGTGGCCATGAAACTCCAAGATGCGGGGGAGTCCATTGACTGTGCTAGTCCTCTCTTAACTGTAGGATGCATCTGCAGGCAGGAGTGGGGTCTGCTGGGCATTATCAATGTCTGACGGGTGTTGCTGGCATTAGACGCACAGGCTGACCCGAATCTCTTGCCAGAGCCGGTGTTTGGGTAGGATGCACTGGGTGGTCGCCCCGGGTGCCGTGAGGTGAGGGACATCTTGAGCAGAATAAGAATCACTCGTTCTGAGGCGGCGGGAGCGTGGCAGATCCCATCCCATCACGGCTGAAGAGAGGCCCTGTGGGCAGCGGCAGATCTCATCCCGTTGTGGCCAAAGAGAAATCCAGCAGGGCAGCGGCACAGGCTGAGGAGAGGGCCAAGGGCGTGGGTGCCATTGGTCGGGAGGGTGAGGGGAATTTTTGCTCAGGATGCCATTTGCTCTAGAGCTGGCCCTGTCTATTGGCAAATGCCCTGAATCTCAAGCATCCAAACAGAACTGTTCTGATTACTGCTCCCACCCCTCCCCTCAAGGCAGCCTGCAGGGAACAGAAGGGAATGGGGCTGGAGAAAGGAGCAGAGCCCTGTCTGTTCCAGCTTCACCCCTTGCACCTCTTGTCCCCCACAGGAAGGACTGGAGCAGACCCTGGAGGTAGCACTAGGGGGGAATAGGAGGGGAGGGGCTGGAAAAGAGAGCAAAGGTGCCCACTCCAATCTCATCCTCTCTCAACCTGTCCCTTTGTTTCAACAGGAAGTCTGAAGGGAGGGGATGGCACAGACACAGACAGCCTGTGATCCGGGGACCTCTAGAGGTCAATAATAAAAAAATAAAAAAGGTTGAGCTTCTCCATTTAGTTTAGGTGCCTAACTTTGAACTTAGGTACCTTTCAGCTGAAAATTGACATTAATTTAAGTCTTCTATTTATTTCAATAAATTTAAGATCCTAAGGGAGTCATTTACTAAGCATTTTCCCATAGACACAAAATGAGAGAAAACCTTTAGTGAATGACCGCCCCAAATTAGGTGCCTAATTCTGAAAATGAGTGCTAAGTGGCTAACTAACCCTGGGATTCATCATTCCACTATAAATATAGCGGAATGATGGTCTGTGGGAAAGAAAGTGGCAGGGGGCAATAATATGCAACTGGCGGTATCGCGGCAGTGCGTTTTCCCCTTAGCACCACGGAAAATTTCCCAAAACATTATTGCTCGCAGCGCTGCCGGGCTATAACCCTGCCCAAACCTCGTCCACACTCCTGCCCTTCCCTGATTTAAATTGTACCTCCGTGATAACGGCACATCACAGTTTAAAGAATGACCCTGTTTGTATCATCGCCTAACTCCACCTACTTTTTAGGCTCCTAAATTAAGACACTCAGTCCTAGTAAATTTTCAAAAGGCCAATTTAAGTGCCTAACTCCAAAAGTTAGGAGCCTAAGGCCTTTGAAAATTGGGCACTGTATTTATTTTTTCATTGTGGCTGCCAGCTGTGTTGCGGTAACAAAAGTATTATTGTTATTTCTGGAAGGAAATGAGAAGGTCTTTGGTAGGGTGTACACCTGCCGTTTATTTCTGAATTCTTGCTTTTGGGATAGTGCAGTAGATAGATGGGAATGTGATCACAGTAGTAGAAGTGGGAGGATAATTCTGAACTGTTTTGAGGTATAAAGTTTTATGATTCTATTTTCTAACTAGAGAGGTTTTGTGGGGTGGCTGGTGGTGGAGTAAGGGATCACGTTTTATAGTTACATGCTATAGTAGTTTATTTGTATTATGTGTGATGATTTTCTATGTTATAAAACACCATGAGTTGTTTAGGAAGTGGCACTATATAAATGTCAATAAATGAAATGTGAATTGAAGCTGCATTCCGTTTTTTTGTTTTATATTTTATTTTTTTGTTGCTGTTGCATCAAACTAACTGTCTTTGAATGGCTTGTGGTAATTTGTAAATGGGGATCTTTTTAGGCTTTAATATTATGGTTTAATTGATTTCTGGATTTATCCTCCTTGGAGGCTTTAGATTTGCGAAGGTTTTTCTAAAGACAGAGAGTTGTTTATTTTATCAATTTTGCTTTGTTGAATTTGATTTTGTAATTATATATACCCTATATAGATAGATTATTTTGTAATTTTATGATTATTTCTTTGCTGTAACTGATTTTGTAGTTGCTTTTATATTTGCTTGATGTTCTGTTTGTTGTAAACCACTCAGGTATAAAAATTGCAATAAACAAATAAAGCAGGATAGCTGGCCACCCTACTGAATGATGACTTCCTCTGTACTACCACTGAGTGCTAAAGCTGAGTTTCACTCTGCTTTATTTTTAGGTTCTAATGTTGCAGTGCGATATAAACATTCACTTACAGCAGTCACAGGCCAGAACGTGACCCTGCAGTGTGAGTTCATGCTGCAATTTGAGGTTCTGCAGCTAACCTGGCAGAAGATAAAAGGTTTCACCTCAGAAAATGTGGCTACCTACAGCAAGAAGTATGGGGTTAAAGTGCTGGGTGCATTCAGCAAGCGAGTGCACATTGAAGGCATCAGAACCAGCATGACATCCTTCAGTCTGCAGGCAGTGAAGCTGGAGGATGAAGCCTGCTATATCTGCATTTTTAATGCTTATCCACATGGATTTTACAGCGGGAAAACATGCCTCCATGTTCAAAGTAAGTTAAACCTTAAAAATGGAACACTACACATGCCAATCTCCCAATTCACCCATAGTTCTGGCCACTCTGCATGCCAGTGCCTCTCGTCTACACACAGTGTTTCACATAAGAAGCTGTTAGTGAAATTATACTTAATGCTGTGTCCATGGAGAATGAGTATTATTGCATCCAAACTAGAGAATTAATTCTAATTTGGATTATTTGAGCCACAGTTGACACTGTTTTAGAATTACCAGCTGGTTTTAGGTCATTAAGGTCAGTCTGAGCTAGTTTATTTTTGCCCCATTGCATCTATGGACTGGAAACTGGTTGATAACTAGGAATGTGCATTCATTTGAAACAAATGGGTAATCAGAAACAAATGAGAGTATTTTTGCTTCAGGTCATTGAAAACTGAAACAAATAGACAGAAACTGCTAGTTCCAATCTGCGGGCAAAATGTCCACAGACTTTAGCCCATGTGGGTTGTTTGAAAATAACTCTCCCTATGCCATAAGAGCATAAGAAATTACCATGCTGGGTCAGACCAAGGGTCCATCAAGCCCAGCATCCTGTTTCCAACAGTGGCCAATCTAGGATACAAGTACCTGGCAAGTACCCAAACACTAAGAAGATCCCATGCTACTGATGTAATTAATAGCAGTGACAATTCCCTAAGTAAACTTGATTAATAGCAGTTAATGGACTTCTCCTCCAAGAACTTATCCAAACCTTTTTTGAACCCAGCTACACTCACTCGCTCTCTGCTATGATCATTTAAATATTATAAATGTTTTAAAACACAGAAATTTAGGATATGAAAGCAGAAAAGTCTGAAACCCCCTTCCCAAGGGAGAGAGGGTAAAGAGCATGCTACCATTTAAGTGAACTACAGCAGAGAAAAAAGAGCACAATGCAGCTATGTAACATGCACCACCAGCCCAGGAAACCCAAAATGAGATTGAAAAGGTTGCCAGAAGGTGCTTAAATGACCATTGAAGGTGCTTAAATAACCATTGAATAGATGAACATACATGCATATTCTCTGAACATATGTAAGATAATATCACAAAAGTCAGAGGTTAAGAATACATCATCCTAATGTATTTTATTCATAACAGCTTTAACATGTACAAAATAATTTTTCACTATTTATTATTGCGACTGGACCCTAATTTACATACAATCTTAAATACATAAAGAAAATATTTTTTCTAACATATGTAAACCTAATACTCACGATAAATGGTGTGAATGAGGGTTTGTGTGAGTGGGGATTTATCGTGGGTATTAGGTTTACAAATGTTAAAGCTGTTACGAATAAAATGCATTAGGAAGAAGTATTGTTAACCTCTGATTTTTATGATATTATCTTACACTGAATAGATGAGTCAGAGACTCTCAGATAGGGGATTTGCATGTCATAGCCTCCAGACTACTGTTGGTAACTTGCAGTGAAATATCACGTTAAATCAAAGGATAGCAAAATTCTAAATTACAGAACTATGACTGGAAAAGTCCTACACTGAAGAATTCTGAATGAGAGAAGGATTTATGAGAGAAATGTACTGAAAAAACAGTCCTAGAAGCAAACAGATTATCACCCTGACTAATAAGGGGAGTCATACCCTTGGGTACCCAATTCTCAGACAACAGAAAAAAAAAATCAGGCAGGATGGAAGGGTATGCACATCTTCTCTTTCCATGGTTCTGCCTGGGTCTTGGCTTTTTGGCTGAGAGAAGGTGACCCATCTAGGCTGGATAACAGTGAATGACTGCCCATGAGCTTAGTGGAGCTAAAATTGCTGAAAGCTATGACTGCGGAGGTCCTGAATCATTGCATGTTGAAGAAACCATGAGCCTAGTGGAGTTGTAAACCCAAGCTGGAGAAGACCTGAAGGACAGTAGCAGATCTGGAGATCGAGTGACCCCCCCCCCCCCTGAGAGGAAGGGGATCCCAGTGACAGATCAGGAGGTGAACCTGAGTCCCCCAGGAGGGTATGGACCCCAGCATCCGATCATGCAGATGCCCAGGAGGAAGAGGAGACCAGCGGAAGATCGGGATGTGATCTTGGGTCCCCCTTGAGCAAAATAACCCCAATGGTAGATTGAGCAATCCCCCAGGAGGGTGTGGATCCCAGTGGCAGATCAAGTGGTCCCCCAGGAGGGTGTGGATCCCAGCAACAGATTGGTATGTAACCCTGATTCTCCCAGGAGAGTGTAGACCCCAAAAGCAGATCAAGCTGTCTGCCTGGAAGGTGTGGATCCCAGCAGCAGATCGAGCAGTTCCCCAGGAGGAAGGGGACCCCAGCAGCAAGTTCAGAGGTGCAGTCAGGTTCCCCAGGAGGGCATGGTCCCCAGAGACAGACTGGGAGGTGAAGTAAGGTACCCAGGAGGACATGGACCCCACAATTGGCATGAACCTTTGCTGAGCAAAAGTGGCACCGAGGAGATGGCAGCGGTTCAGATACAATAGACTCCCCAGGCCAACACTGCCCACCAGTCCAGTTTTATCTTTTCACATGGGTGAGACTTGGTAAAAAAAAAAGGGGGGAGGATAAGAATAACACTTGATTAAGCAGGAACTCAAGAGGTCCCTTCTATTCTATATGGTGGTATACTGAAGGGGTCAACAACCTCAAATTACCAAATATTAAATATTCTTGCTACCTTGTAGAAATGTATATAGTTGTGTGGCCTGAGACAACTAACCACGAGTAGATAAGTGAGCTGCTTGACTTCCTATTAGTGATGTACATAATCATGTAGAAATGTATATGCTTGTATAGTCTATTAAACCTGTATATATTTGTACATGCTGCCAGCCTTGTTCACAGTCCCATTTGTTTCCTGAGGTGAAGGGAGGGAAATCCCACCCACTAACACCTTCTTCCCCAGGTAGAGGCACCAGCCGCCAAGGATGTGAGGACTGAAAGAGTCTGCCTTGGGCGGGGGGGGGGGGCTCTCACCAGGTCGGTCCCAGACCCAGGAACGCCCTGCGAGGTAAGTGGTCAAGTGGGCATTCTAAGTGCGGTAAGGTCCAGTTAGTCTGCCCAGTTTCCTTCCTGTTGCAGTATCAGACCCTGTTTGATCTCTGACTTTCCCTTCACTTCCCCACTGATAAGGATGCTCTGTATTTATCCCAGGATTTCTTGAATATCGTTACTGTTTTGGACTCCATCATCTCCACTTTTCCATGCATCCTTTCAGTGAAGAAATATTTCTTTGTTACTCCTGAGCCTGCTCATTTTGTGCCTCATATCATGATCTCTTGTTCTAGAACATCTTTTTTCCACTTGAAAATATTTCAGCATTGTGATGCAACTGTGGTGGGAAAGGGTGGGTTGATTTGGGGCTGGGAAGGGGAAGAGGGTTTGTAACTGGTGTGAATTTGTTCAGTAATATTCATTGTCAGCTGTGTAATTTCTATGAAAAAAATTAAAATAAAGAGCTTAAAAAATGTTCATATTGTGCATTATTGACACCTTTGAGATATTTCTATCTTACATCCCCATCTCTCCTCTAGGAGAAAATGAAACAGGACAGAAAAACGTAGATTGCATATTTTGCTTTATTTTCTATTTGTGTAATACTAGTGAGCTCCTTATTCAATAGGGTTTGTCTGTATAAGCTGCAACTTAACTGGACATATTTTGGGGGTTCTAAATATCCACGCCCACTGACTGGTTACATTTTAGCTGAGTAAGTCATTGTCCAGCTAAAATTTAACTGTATAAAAAGAAGCAGTACAACGGCATTCGAAGGCCAGGGCTTCACTTAGCTGGACAGTGCTGATATGTAGAACTAACTGGCTAAGTTTTACCGGGTAAGTCTGAACATCAGCACTGTCCAGCTAAGTGGAAGCCCTGCCAGTCTAATGTAATGACCCTTTGGGCTCATTACCATTAAGGTCTTAGTGAACTCCTTTTAGCTCGTGCAATATACTTGGCAATTAGGGGGAGGTCCCATTTGGTACAGCCCCTCCCTTTTAGAGATCTAGGATGGCCATCCCTTTGGTAGGCAATAAAAGCAGCTCTCTACTGAGAGAATAAGGGTGGGGTTCCAGAGCAGTACAGAAGTGTGTTTCTAATTTGGATTTTTGTGCCTACTTAGAGGATCCAAGCAACCCCTGCCTAGGGATCCTGAGCAAGGTCAGGAGACTACACTTCCAGTCCACTAACTGGCTGGTTTGGGTTTTGCCTCTGGTTTATTTTCAGGTTTTGGAAAATGTTTTTGGTAGGAAACCTTGGAAGACCTCTGGATGTTGCCTGGAGAGAAGGCATGGGAAACCCTGTCCCTGGAGGCCCATGATAAGGAAGACTGGCCCCTTTGTAACCTTTTTCAAATATGCAGTAAATAGCTGAGCAGCTGAAGTTATCCAGCTAACTTTATCCAGATAACCTTTCCACTTGCCAGCTTACTGACCTGTGAGTTCACAAGTAGAGTGCCTACATTGTCACTGTAAAGGGAATAAGAGTAATTGTAGGGCACCATTCTTCTATATAAAGATCTGGTACCAGAAACAGAACAATAATTAAGCAGACACAGTAATAGGTAATAAGAAAATAGGATAAAAAAAGTGTGGAATAATTTTTTCATATTTCTTGTACTTTTTATGAAATGTTATAGGTTTTTTTTTCAAAATTTTGTTTTCTTTAGTCATTTAAATTAAATAAATTAACTCTTTGCATCTATATTATTTTTCTTCTTGCCTTCTTGAATTACCTTAAATTTAGAAACAGGATTAAGACCTGGCTGTTTGAACAACTTTTCACTAACTGAATTCTAAATCATAGAGTCTGATGCAATAAGATTAAGAGGCATGACCACTGTATATATTTATTATAGTTTATAATGAATTTTTAATTCTGTCATTTTGTGGATATTGTTATATTGCTATATGGTTTGTTTTATAATTTGTATTGCCAACCACCTTTATTCTATATGATAAGTTAGTATACCAAATCGATTAAACCATTCAGCAGGCAGCATATTATTTTCTTAACAATGTCTTTCTTTGCTATACTCCAAAAAGAAATTGGGAATGTGGGAATGCAGAAGGATAAAGGTAGAATTATATCTTTTAGTCACTCCAAGCAGATGATTTTCCAAATCCTGCAGAGAAATAATAAGTGTGAACTAGGGTAATTGCTGCACACTAGTACCATGACCCTGAGAAGAAAAGATTAATGGGTATTCATTCAATAATCAAGTGACTATTGAATGAATACCCATTCCATCCAGGCACTGTGTGATTAATGTGACATGTACTTTATTTCAGGGAACAAAGAATCTTCAGTCAAAAGATCCACATCATTAAGTTAGTTTTTTATCTCTCAGATAAGAGTAGCCTCTAAAGGTTGTGTAACCCTTTCTTTATGGATAAATTATGTCCTAAAGGGCCATAAAATATTTGCATTTTGGGGCTACCTCCTCAGTCTCTTTCCCCCGATTCTGCTCCTAAAGGATGGGTTCTTTCTGTTGGGGTGAAGGATAACCTCCAAAGCCCAGGGCTGGAATAAACTCCCTTGAGTGTAGAATAGAATACCATTGCTCTTTGGGCAAGGCAAATTTATAAAACAGGCTGGATTTACTGGATATGGGGTAGATTTTTAAAACGTATGTGCATGCATCCATGTGCACATATGGGCTTGCATGTTATAAAATCCGGGCCAGCGCGCGCAAGAAGGGGTGGGATACTGCAAAATTCACACGGCGACACCTCGTGGCCTTCCCCAGTTCCCTCCCAGTCCGCTCCAATTAAGGAGCGGACTGGGAGGGAACGTCCCTATCTCACTGCCCATACTCCTTCCCTTTTCCCCTGTCCTCTCTGACCCCTGAAAACCGCCTACTTTTTTTTTGTTTCTGAGCTTACATAGTAACATAGTAATGATGGCAGAAAAAGATCAAAATGGTCCATCTAGACTGCCCAGTAAGCTTCCCAAAGTAGTAACTGCCGCTCCGTACAGGTTACCCCAATGTTTCTCTTAAGGGTAGTAACTGCCGCTCTGTGCATGTTACGCCCATGTTTCTCTTAAGGATTGTAACTGCTGCTTCGTGCAGGTTACCCCCATGTTTCTCTTAAGGGTAGTAACTGCCGCTCCTTGCAGGTTACCCCCATGTTTCTCTTAAGGGTAGTAACTGCCGCTCCTTGCAGGTTACCCCCATGATTCTGTTAAGGGTAGTAACTGCCGCTCCGTGCAGGTTACCTCCATGTTTCTCTTAAGGGTAGTAACTGCCGCTCCTTGCAGGTTACCCCCATGTTTCTCTTAAGGGTAGTAAATGCCGCTCCGTGCAGGTTACCCCCATGTTTCTCTTAAGGGTAGTAAATGCTGCTCCGTGCAGGATACCCCCATGTTTCTCTTAAGGGTAGTAAACTGCCGCTCCGTGCAGGATACCCCCATGTTTCTCTTAAGGGTAGTAAACTGCCGCTCCGTGCAGGATACCCCCATGTTTCTCTTAAGGGTAGCAACTGCCGCTCCATGCAGCTTACCCCCTAAGTTTCTCCTAAGGGTAGTAGTAACTGCTGCTCCAGGCAGGTTTAGCATTTTTATTTATTCCCATCCTCTAGCCCAGAGCTTTCCAAACTTTTCATGTTGGTGACACACTTTTTAGACAAACATAATTTCACGACACGGTAATTCAGTCTACTAGTAAACCAGAGGTTAAAGGTTAAACGAACGAAACATATTTCGACAATTTATGTATGTTTCCTTAAATATATACATAAATAAAATGTTTCACGACACAACCTATCTCATGAAAACCTTAAATTTATATTAAAAATATATATTCCAAGATTCATGTTATTGTTATAATTTATGAGAAACAATAATAAAACAAATTGTCTGTCCCCCACACACTCATCTCTCTCCCCCCCCCAGCACATGTCTGGCCCCCACACACTCATATCTCTCCCCCTCAAGCACATGTCTGTCCCCCCAGCACGTTTGCCCCCCACTCACTCATCTCTCTCCCCCCAGCACATGTCTGGCCCCCACACTCGTGTACCTCGTCTTTTTTATTGTTGCCAGTTAAGTGCTTCACTCCCTTCCATGATCACCAGACACTGCTGCTTGCAGTCAGTACTCCTCATGGCTAGGCCTCATCGGCAGCAGCAGCCAATGCAAGGATGGCTGGGCTCGTTCCACCCACCAAGCCCCCCCAAAAAATGCAATTGACAGCAAAAATCACCCAATAATAAGCAACCCATAAACTGAAAAAAAAAAAGTGAATCTCTAGAAAAAAAAAAGCCCAAACTCGCATCAGAGTTGACCGGGCTTTCGCGACACACCTGCACACTGCAGGCGACACACTAACGTGTCCCGACACACAGTTTGGAAAGCTCTGCTCTAGCCTTTATGGATCCACAGTGTTTATCCCATGCCCCTTTGAAATCCTTCACAGTTTTAGTCTTCACCATTTCCTCTGGAAGGGCATTCCAGGTATCCACCATCCTCTCAGTGAAGAAATACTTCCTGACATTGGTTCTAAGTCTTCCTCTCAAATCGTGACCCCTAGTTCTACTGAATTGTTTCCAATGAAAAAGGTTTGTTGACGAACATGGATCATTAAAACCTTTCAAGTATAGCTCCTGAGCTGTGTGTGAACCTATTCTTGTGGATGTTCCCTTGTGTATTCCTGTTGCGTGACAGGACTGAAACACAGATTATTGGGAGTGTTCACACACTAGGAAAGGGCTGCTGCACCTTTTCATACAGTGCCTTTTCAGCGTTGTGTAGAAAGAGTGTTACAAAGACACATAATAATGGAGTGCTGTGTAGCCTACAGTGAAGACTTCATATGTGTTTTTTACTGTTTTTCTTCATTTCTTTAGGTCAAAATGACATTTAGTAAACATGCCAGATGAGTCTCCTGTGAGAGACAGACATTAATGCAATATTCTTCATTTTATCTCCATGCAGGGCGGTACAGGAGCAGGGAAGGCAAGGCCTAGGGTTTCAGCCAAAGCCAGTGCAGCGCTCCCTGTTTTCTACTGATCAGTTTCTAGAACAGATCTTTCAAGAGCCCATTGATTCAGATGAATCATATATAATGTTTGGGATTTGATAGTCTGGTAACTGAGGAGGGTTAAATCCAGTGGGCAGGAAGATAGCATGCCCATTGAAGTAATAATTGATACTGCTGGGATCAAGCACCCTCCAGCAAAGGCTGATAGTTGAGAGCATGAGAGGGGCCTCTGGCCTTCTACCTCCTCATCTGCCCTGAACCCCAGCTCCAGCTGCAATACCCAAGGATCCAGAGAGGGCATTGCACAGGTATGGTGGTACATTAGTTCTATGAAGGACCAGTGTTTTGCTGAATGCCTTCACTATCAAAAGAGCATAGTCAGAGGTACATAAGAACACAAGAAATTTCCATGCTGGGTCAGACCAAGGGTCCATCAAGCCCAGCATCCTGTTTCCAACAGAGGCCAAACCAGGCTACAAGAACCTGGCAATTACCCAAACATCAAGAAGATCCCATGCTACTGATGCAATTAATAGCAGTGGCTATTCCCTAAGTCAACTTGATTAATAGCAGTTAATGGAATTTTCATCCAAGAACTTATCCAAACCTTTTTTGAAACCCAGCTACACTAACTGCACTAACCACATCCTCTGGCAACAAATTCCAGAGCTTAATTGTGCACTGAGTGAAAAAGAATTTTCTCAGAATAGTCTTAAATGCGCTACTTGCTAACTTCATGGAATGCCCCCTAGTCCTTCTATTATCCAAAAGTGTAAATAACCGATTCACATCTACTTGTTCAAGACCTCTCATGATCTTAAAGACCTCTGTCATATTCCCCCTCAGCCGTCTCTTCTCCAAGCTGAATAGTCCTAACCTCTTCAGAAGGATAAGCTGTTCCATCCCCTTTATCATTTTTGTTGCCCTTCTCTGTACCTTCTCCATCGCAACTATATCTTTTTTGAGATGCGGCGACCAGAATTGTACACAGTTTTCAAGGTGCGGTCTCACTATGGAGCCTTACAGAGGCATTATGACATTTTCCGTTTTATTAACCATTCCCTTCCTAATAATACCTAACATTCTGTTTGTTTTTTTGACTGCTGCAGCACACTGAGCCGACTATTTTAAAGTATTCCACTGTGATGCCTAGATCTTTTTCCTGGGTGGTAGCTCCAAATATGGAACCTAGCATCGTGTAACTCCAGCAAGGGTTATTTTTCCCTATATGCAACACCTTGCACTTGTCCACATTAAATTTCATCTGCCATTTGGATGCCCAATCTTTTAGTCTTGCAAGGTCTTCCTGTAATGTATCACAATCCACTTGTGATTTAACTACTCTGAAGAATTTTGTATCGTCCGCAAATTTGATAACCTCAGTCGTCTTATTCCTTTCTAGATCATTTATATATATATTGAAAAGCACCCGTCCAAGTACAGATCCCTGAGGCACTCCACTGTTTACCCTTTTCCACTGAGAAAATTGACCATTTAATCTTACTCTCTGTTTCCTGTCTTTTAACCAGTTTGTAATCCACGAAAGGACATCACCTCCTAACCCATGACTTTTTCACTTTCTTAGAAGCCTCTCATGAGGGACTTTGTCAAACGCCTTCTGAAAATCCAAATACACTACATCTACCGGTTCACCGTTATCCACATGTTTATTAACCTCTTCAAAAAAATGAAGCAGATTTGTTAGGCAAGACTTCCCTTGGGTAAATCCATGTTGACTGTGTTCCATTAAACCATGTATTTCTATATGCTCTACTCTACGATTTTGATCTTTAGAATAGTTTCCATTATTTTTTCCCAGCACTGAAGTCAGGCTCACTGGTCCTTAGTTACCCGGATTGCCCCTGGAGCCCTTTTTAAATATTGGGGTTACATTGGCCACCCTCCAGTCTTCAGGTACAATGGATTATTTTAATGAGAGGTTACAAATTTTTACTAATAGATCAGAAATTTAATTTTTGAGTTCCTTTAGTATCTTAGGATGCATACCATCCAGTCCAGGTGATTTGCTACTCTTTAGTTTGTCAATCTGGCCTACTACATCTTCCAGGTACACAGTGATTTGGTTCAGTTCATCTGACTCATCACCCTTGAAAACTATCTCTGGAAATGGAGGTGGAGTGGATAAAATAACAAAATTAATCACTCCTTGGCAAAAAGGCAGAAAAGGAGATCAGGAAAACAGCAAGCCAAGGAGGAACAGCCAGAAGGTTATAAGCACAAATGCTTAGAATCTGGCCAATAAAGTTTCAGATCTGCAGGCCCTAATGGTGGAGGCAGACTTGTATATTATCGCTATTACGGAGACTTATGAATGGGACACGGCTGTACTGCGCTATAAGGATACTGATGACAGAAAAGGGAGAGGGTTATCTCTTTATGTCAAGAATATCCAAGCAACTGAAACACAGGGGAAAAGTTTAAGTGCTGTACTCATTTGTAAAAAGAAGTGATGGTGACTCGGCAGCGGTTGAAGTTGCTACACTGGCGGCCGGATTTCTAATGGCCCACGTGCGTAAAACACAGGGTTACGTGTGCATTTTAAAAGGGTCCGGCGGCTCACATAACCCCTATTACACGCACAACAGCCGGGCCTCAGCAGAGGGGCGGTCTGGGGGCGGGGCTAGGGGCGCCTGGTACAGCGGCCATTTGCTGCAGCTCCTTTGCAGGAGGAAAAAGTAAGTTTAAAAAATGGGGGGGGCCTAGGATAGGGATAGGGGATGGATAGGATAGGGGAAGGGGAAGAAAGGTTAGGGTAGGGGGTAGGGAATTTCCCTCCTAGTCTGCTCCTTAATATTTTTTTATGCAACCTCAGGTTTTGCAGCTTTGTTCTACATTTGTGGTAGTACCAGGGTTTAACGTGCCTTTTTTAAAATCGTCCTCAGCTCACTGCTTTTCTGTCTTCCAAAATGGGTCCTGGTTGGGGACCTTCCTGTGATATCCCCCCCCCCCTCTCCACTGGATAAACTGGTGGGTGTTCTTGTGCTATTTGGTTTAAGCTGCTCTCTGCATGCCCTCTTTGTTTCCTCTGAGGATCTGTTTTTCTTGATTTGGTGTTGTACATTTACTGTGGACACTCCCCCCTCATATAGCAGAATCTTATTGCGTTTCATTTATTTTAATTTTTATTAATTTATTCCCTTATTATTATAACTAGATGTCTGATTTCAAATCAAGTTCATTCTTGAGTTGTATTTGTTAACATAGTAATGATGGAAGAAAAGACCAAATGATCCATCTACCGTAGTCTGCCCAGCAAGCTTCTTATGGTAGCATCTGCCATGCCATGTAGGTTACACCCATGTTTCTCTTCAAGATAGCAACTGCCGTTCCATGCAGTTATCCCCAAGCCTTATGATAACCCATAAAAAAAATGACTGCTAGCAACATTTTTACTGGGTGATGAGCCTTCTTGAAAATTCAGACAGTGCTGCTTGATGTGCTTTGCTTACGTACTTGGCTGTAGAAGCAGTCCTATGCTTTTTCCCTTATTTTTGCATATCAGTACCCCAGACCATAAAAGCCAGGGGCCCTGTTGTTGTTGTATGAATCCAATTCCTCTTCCACCCAACCCCTGCCGACAAAAGCAGAGAGCGATGATGCAATGGCATCAAACGCATCAAGACTTATTGGTTAAGGTAGGTAAGACCATATCATCGGTTAAGGGTAGTCATTGCGGCTCGATGCAAGTTACCCCATGCTTATCAGCTTTCCAGACCATAAAAGTCGGGGCCCTCGGTTGCTGTCTGAATCCAATTCCCCTTTCCTCCTGCCGTCAAAGCGGAGAGCAATGTTGCAGTTGCATCAAGCATCAGTGCTTGAAGGAAGTGGCATCACTCATTCAAGATGACCACTTAGTTGACTAACTCCTCAAGCCGATGCTTTTAAAAGAAAGTTTGCCTTTCACAGGAGTTGAATTTACTTTTTTATGTTTTAGCTCCAGGTAATAGAAGTGTCGGCCTTGAGAGATGTCAATCCTCCACAGTAAAGTGTGCAGTAGATTATAACAATTATGGAGCGGGGAGAAGGGAATTTTCTGTGAGGGGTAAGACAACACTGGGAAGGAGTAAACAATGTGTGGTTTTTGTGAGGGTTTTTGTTTTACCTTGTGCAAGGTTATTTTTCAGAGGTTGAGAATTGAACACTTTACAGCTATTTGCCTTTTTTTTTTTTTCTACATTCTAATGACATCTTGGGCCTTTATGTTTATTTTCTACATTATAGCTATTACAATAGTTTCAATACATTTTAAAGGTTTAAATTCTCCATCTGAAAGGAGCATGTTGTTCAAAGAAGCACTGATGTTAAGGGCAGCATTCTATTTATACAGGAAACACATTTACATATAAAGGATGAGCTGCTGATAAAATCTAAAGGATTCCCCATCCATGTATCTAGCGTCTAGTTCTAGGAAAAATAAATATGGTGGAGTGCGGGTTTTAATTTCTAAGAATGTTTGTGCTGATTTTTGGGAAATTTGCAAAGACAATGAGGGATGCTATATTATGCTTAAAACGGTGATAGCTGAAGAAATATGCACTCTGTTGAACATCTATGGTCCCACTTTGGACCAGGGATCATGTTAAATAAACAATGTCGCATGTCCATGTGTGCACGCCTAAGTTTTGAAAATCTACCCCTTATTGTCCATCTCTAGAGGTAGTCATGAGAGATACTTTTTTGGTCACCTTACTGCTTTGAGATGTAATAAACTTGTAGATATGTAATAAGAAATGGGAACTGCATATAAATTGGCTGAAAGTAAAACAACCCTGATTTTGAACACTATGATGTTATATAATATATTCCTTTGTTTGACATTTGATGTGCAGTATTAACAGTGTTGCTGGGAGGATAGGGGGGTGGGGACGGAACAAACTAAAGGAAATTGTACCAAAGACTATAGTATTTGCTTATTTGCTGTTATCGCAAGGCTGTTCTTTGTTATTGTGGTCAATAGTCTTGAAATCAGAAAAAAATAAGCATCAAGGCTAATTGGTTAAGGATAGTAACCACAGCACAAACAAGTTACCCACATGCACTCTTTTCTTCTTTTCCTCTTTTCCATCCTCTAGCCTTTAGGGATCCACGGTGCTTATCCCATGCCCCTTTGAATTTTTGACTATTTTTGTATTCACCACCTCCTCCAGAAGGGCATTTGAGGTATTCACCACGCTCTCCATGAAGAAATATTTCCTGACTTTGGTTCTGAGTCGTCCCCCCTGGAGTTTCATTTCATGACCCCTAGTTCTATTGATTTCTTTCCAATGGAAAAGGTTCATGCATCATTAAAACCTTTTAGGTGTCTGAAAGTCTGTATCATATCTCCCTGCACCTCCTCTCCTCCAGGGTGTACATATTCATATCCTTCAGCTTCTCCTCGTAAGTCTTCCGATGCTGACCCCACATCATTTTGGTCACCTTTCTCTGGACGCCTCCATCCTGTATCCTTTTTGAG
Organism: Rhinatrema bivittatum; assembly: GCF_901001135.1. Lineage (NCBI taxonomy): Eukaryota > Metazoa > Chordata > Amphibia > Gymnophiona > Rhinatrematidae > Rhinatrema > Rhinatrema bivittatum. The sequence goes on along the minus strand of NW_021821451.1, from coordinate 1,175 downwards.
ATACGGTCTCCAGAACTGAACATAGTACTGTAGGTGAGGCCTCACCAAGGATCTGTACAAGGGCATTATCGCCTCCTTTTTTTTACTGGTTATTCCTCTCTCAATTCAGCCCAGCATTCTTCTGGTTTTAGCTATTGCCTTGTCACATTGTTTCACCACCTTCAGATTGCCAGACACTATTTCTGCCAGAATCCTTCTCTTAGTCCATGCACGTCAGTCTCTCTCCCCCCCCTCCCCCCCAATCATATACATCTCTTTTGGATTACCACATCCCAGATGCAGGACTCTGCACTTCTGGGCACTGAATCCCGCTGCCAAATCTTCAACCACTCTTCCAGCTTTCTTAAATCACTTTTCATTCTCTCGATTCCTTCAGGCGTGTCCACTCTATTGCAGATCTTAGTATCATCCACAAATAGACAAACCTTACCTTCTACCGTTCTGCAATGTCGGTCATGAAGTTATTGAACAGAATCTGTCCCAACACTGATCCCTGTGGCACGCCACTTAACATGGTTCTCTCTTCAGAGTAGGTTTCATTTACCATTACACTCTGTCTAAATAAGATAATATTTTTTTTAAAAATGGAAGTAATGGCACTTCCATTTACATTGGTGTGGTTTACTTGCCACTCAGAGGAACTGGACAGAGATCTGGCCAAAAACATCCAAAAGGCAGGGCCGGTGCAAGGATGTTAGGCGCCCTAGGCAAGCCTTCTGCCTAGCACTCCCACCCCACCCCCCCCCAGTCTCAGCTCGGCTCTTACCTCATTCGCGCCCGCTGAGTGTCTGCTTCTTTGGGCCACGAACAGGATGGGCAGTGCTTGTAGCCCACTGAATCTCTACTCCTCTGCCGTGAGCGGGATAGGCTCCACTTGTGGCCCCACTTGGCTGCTCTTTGGTGCCCCCTAAGGGTCGATGCCCGAGCCAACCACCTAGCTTGCCTAATAGGATGTGTCGGCCCTGCCAAAAGGTGAGTCGGGAAGGTGAAGTGCAGCTCAATGGAGATTTTAATCTGACAGATGTGGATTGGAATAACCTTTCTGCAGAATCTGTAAGAAGTAGAAAGATTGTGGATGCCTTTCAAGGGACTCAAACAAGTGGTGATGAAAGCTACAGTGAGAAGGATCATGACAAGGCTAGTAGAGAGGCTTACTGAGGGTCTCTACTGGTGGG
>NW_021821450.1:0-69278 GCF_901001135.1 Rhinatrema bivittatum | reverse complement strand
GGGCCTTCCTGCCTAGTCCTTCTGGAACCAAGCCTTGTGAGTTCATCTCGCTTCATCTATGCCAAGCCTTGCTGGGATCTTCGCTGCAGTGTACCCCGAACCTCGGGCAACTACCACATTCTCACCAGCAGGATTCACTACACCTACCCTGCACTGCAGAAGATTGCTATTTCTTCTCAAGTACTTCTGGGCTCCAGGACCTCAGACCTCCTCTACACCATCTGCCTGGTACAGTCATCCTCAGCATACCCCGCGCTGCGGGCCACTACCAGATCTGCACACCAGAGGTATTTACTACTCTATTGGGAAGATTGTCTGGCGTACCCCGCGCTGCAGACCACTACCGGATTCTCTCATCTGAGGGTACCTTCCTGGTTTACCCCTCAGCTAAGAACTGTACTTTATTGCAGTACCCGCTCCACGGGTTCTGCTCAAGAACTGCACCTTTACCGCATTCCCCGCTCCAAGGGCTATGCTCTCTCTTTCTCCCATAATAAAGTCTATACTACAGCTGTGTCCTAGCCTACTGAGACTATGCCTACCGGCGGTGAGGCCCACGGGGCTCCTCCCTGTTGGCGGTGACACCTCTCACTCCGGTCCAGGGTTCACATCCATACCAAAACATAACAGTGTCTGTGTGAGCACATATATATGTGTGAGAGCCTATATGTGTATTTGTATGTGTCTGTATGAGAGCCTATGTGTGTTTGTGTTTCTGTGACAGCCTATGTGTTGGTGTGAGCACATATGTGTGTGTGAGAGCCTATAGTGTGTTTGTGTGTATCTATATGAGTGCCTATGTGTGTGTGTGTCTGTGTGAGAGCCTATGGGGCGGATTTTCAGAGCCCTGCTCGCATAAATCCGCCCAAAACCGGGCGGATTTACGTGAGCAGGGCCCTGCGCGCCGGGAAGCCTATTTTACATAGGTCTCCCGGCGCACGCAGAGCCCCGGGACTCGCGTAAGTCCCGGGGTTCTCCGAGGGGGGCATGTCGGGGGCGTGTCGGGGGGCGGGCCCGGTCGTCGCGGCGTTTCGGGGGCGTGTCGGCAGCGTTTTGGGGGCGGGTACTGGGGCGTGGCTACGGCCCGGGGCGGTCCTGGGGCGTGGCCGCGCCCTCCGTACCCGCCCCCAGGTCGCGGCCCGGCGCGCAGGAGGCCCGCTGGCGCGCGGGGATTTACGCCTCTCTCCGGGAGGCGTAAATCGCCCGACAAAGGTAAGGGGGGGGTTTAGACAGGGCCGGGCGGGGGGGTTAGGTAGGGGAAGGGAGGGGAAGGTGAGGGGAGGGCAAAGGAAAGTTCCCTCCGAGGCCGCTCCGATTTCGGAGCGGCCTGGAGGGAACGGGGGTAGGCTGCGCGGCTCGGCGCGCGCCGGCTATACCAAATCCATAGCCTTGCGCGCACCGATCCAGGTTTTTAGCAGATACGCGCAGGCTCCGCGCGTATATACTAAAATCCAGCGTACTTTTGTTTGGCCTGGAGCGCAAACAAAGTAGGCTATTCGCGCGCCTTTTAAAATCCGCCCCTATGTGTCTAAGTGAGCACATATGTGTCTGTGAGAGCCTGTGTACTTCTGTGTGTGTTTGTGAATGCTTGTGTGCCTGTGAGAGCCTATGTGTCACATATAGGCTCTCACAGGCACACATACACACACACACACATACATAATGGGGCGGATTTTAAAAGGCGCGCGAATAGCCTACTTTTGTTTGCGCTCCAGTACGCTGGATTTTAGTAGATACGCGCGGAGCCGCGCGTATCTACTAAAAAACCTGGATCGGCGCGCGCAAGGCTATCATTTTGTATAGCCGGCGCGCGCCGAGCCGCGCAGCCTACCCCCATTCCCTCCGAGGCCGCTCCGAGTTCGGAGGGAACTTTCCTTTGCCCTCCCCTCACCTTCCCCCCCCTTCCCCAACCTACCCACCCGCCCGGCCCTGTCTAAACCCCCCCCCTTACCTTTGTCGGGGGATTTACGCCTCCCAGAGGGAGGCGTAAATCCCCGCGTGCGAGCGGGCCTCCTGCGTGCCGGGCCGCAACCTGGGTGGCGGGTACGGAGGGCGCGGCCACGCCCCCGGACCGCCCCGGGCCGTAGCCACGCCCCCCGCCCCCCCCCCCAAAACGCTGCCGACACGCCCCCGAAACGCCGACGACGACCGGGCCCGCCCCCGACATGCCCCCGACCGCCCCCCTCGGAGAACCCCAGGACTTACGCGAGTCCCGGGGCTCTGCGCGCGCCGGGAGGCCTATGTAAAATAGGCTTCCCGGCGCGCAGGGCCCTGCTCGCGTAAATCCGCCCGGTTTTGGGCGGATTTACGCGAGCAGGGCTCTGAAAATCCGCCCCAATGTGTCTGTGAGGGAGAAGGAGCCTGTGTATATGAGAGAAAGAATGTGTGAGAGAATGAATGTGGTAATGTGTGTGTGTGTGAGAGAGAAAATAAAATTTATATAGCCCTACCTCCCCCAATCCATGATGATCTCAGGGTGACTGGAAATCAAAAGATACCAGGTATGGAGAGCAGGCGATTTTTAAATTACCTGCTAATTAAGTTCACCTAGAGAATAGCCACTGCCATTAGCAATGGTAACATGGAATAGACTTAGTTTTGGGTACTTGCCAGGTTCTTGTGGCCTGGATTGGCCACTGTTGGAAGCAGGATGCTGGGCTTGATGGACCCTTGGTCTGACCCAGTATGGCATTTTCTTATGTTCTTATGTTTTAATTATTGGGTGAAATTAGTTGTTTCTGCTCTTATTTATTTTTTATTTATTTAACAGTTTTATATACCGACCTTCATAGTAAATAACCATATCGGATCGGTTTACAATTAACAAGAATATAACTGGGGTAACAATTCAAGTAAACAAAAGGTAAACAGTAGGTAGGAATGAGTCAAAGTTACAATCAACATGGTAAGAGAACTTGGAAGCTTGCAACAAGCTGGAAAGAAGATAAGGCAGGAAATAAATATGAAGTGATACCATAGGGCGTACGGGTTAAAGCTTAATGGTGCTTTAACCTGGAAGTGTCAGGGTCCATTCGTGAGTGTAATCACCATAACGGGTAAGCGTGAATGACAACTAGTGATTGTCTGGTGGGTCGGCGAAGGCTTGGTGAAAGAGCCAGGTTTTAAGTCTTTTTCTAAAAGTTAACAGGCAAGGCTCCACTCTAAGACTTGAAGGGATGCTATTCCAGATGGATGGGCCAGCTATCGAAAAAGCTCTGTCTTTGGTCATCGAGAGGCGTGAGGCTTTAGTAGGGGAAAATTTCAGGGTGCCTTTGAGAATATCTCTAGTTGGTCTGTTAGAGGAGTGCAGTTTGAATGGGATTTCCAGGTCGAGTTGAAGATGATGATGGATAGTTTTATGTATTACGGTGATTGATTTATATAGAATTCTGAAATTAACTGGTAACCAGTGTAGGTTCCTGAGGATGGGAGAGATGTGTTCGCCGCGACTGGTACTTGTCAGCAATCTCGCAGCCGCATTTTGTAACATCTGCAGTGGTTTGACAGTGGATTTGGGGAGGCCTAGGAAAAGGGCACTGCAGTAGTCTATTTTGGCGAACAGTAGCGCTTGGAGGATTGTCCTGAAGTCGTGGAAGAATAAGAGTGGTTTAAGTCGTTTTAGAATCTGTAATCTGAAGAAACAGTCTTTGGAGGTTGTGTTGACAATTTTCTTCAGGTTTAGACGATTGTCTAGTATTACCCCAAGGTCTCTAACCTGTTTGCAAGTAATGTGAGAGATGTGTGGGGATGGTGGGGAGATATTGATTTCGTTTGAGGAGATGTGGAGCAGCTCTGTCTTGGAGGCATTAAGAACCAGGTTTAAACTGTTGAGTAGATTAGTGATGGATAGAAGGCAGTTGTTCCAATGGGTGAGCGCTTTTGAGATTGATTCTGTTATCGGGATTAGAATCTGCACGTCGTCTGCGTACAGATAATGAATTAGGTTGAGGTCTGTTAACAGTTGGCAGAGGGGGAGGAGGTAAATATTAAAGAGGGTAGGAGATAAGGAGGAACCCTGAAGTACGCCAAGAGTTGATTTAGTTAGGGGTGACTCTTTATTGTTGATTTTGACTTTGAAAGTCCTATTGCTGAGGAAGGACTTGAACCAGTTGTGGGCAGATCCAGAGATGCCGATATCTGCTAGGCGATCCAGCAGGATGGAATGAATGACGGTGTCAAATGCCGCCGAGATGTCTAACAGGACTAACAGAAAGGAGTGTCCTTTGTCTAACCCCATGATAATGTGGTCAGTAAGTGAAATGAGAAGGGTTTCCGTGTTGCGTGATTTACGGAACCCATAATGCGATGGGTATAGGATCTTGTGGTCTTCAAGATATTCAGAAAGCTGGGTGTTTACCAGTTTCTCCGTTAGTTTGGCAACGAATGGGAGGTTAGAGATGGGTTTGAAATTAGCTGGTACATTAGGATCTAAGTTGTGTTTCTTGAGGAGGGGCTTGAGTGAGGCGGTTTTTAGGCTGTCTGGGTATTTTCCTTGCGTTAGAAGGCTGTTTATGATACCGGACAGAGGTCCTGAGATCACATTTGGGATGAGAAGCAGGAGTCTCGATGGGATGTTATCAGCCGGATGGCTTGATGGTTTCTGCCTTTTAAAAGGGATTCAATCTCTTTAGTGGAGATTGACTCGAAACTGTCAAATTTGGGTCTAGTAAGAGCCTGGGGATTCTCACATGGCTTGGGAAGTGTAGTATTTGAAGGCAGGAGGGCGAGTGTATTTAAGATCTTCTGTTGAAAGAATGAGGCGAGCTCATTAGCCTTGGAAAGAGCTTGTTCATCTGGAATAGGTGGGGGAGTAGATTTGGTGATTTGTGTCACGTAGGCGAATAGGGCCTGGGCATCATATTGGAAATGGTGTATTTTGTTTGCATAGTATTCCTTTTTTTTCTGTAGAATGGCGGTCCTGTAGTGATGTAAGAATCCTTTGTATGTAGAAAGGGTCGAAGTGTTAGGGGTTTTTTCGCCATCTGTTTTCTTTATGGCGTAAGGTCTGTTTCATTTGTTTAAGTTCAGCGCTGAACCAGGGTTGATTTCCCTTTTTTGTTGGGTTGATTGATTTGGAGACAATAGGGCACCATTTGTTTGCGACTGCTTCTGTAATCTTTTGCCAGGAGGATAGGGCTGAGTCGGGGTTAGCTAGATCTAAGTTAGAAAGTTCTTTGGAGAGCTGATCGCTGAGAGTGTCAGATGGACATGCTTTCCTAATTGAATGGTGGAAAGGAGTGGGGGCAGTGTGTGTCTGTTTTGTGTGTGGAGAGGAAGATTCTATCAGGAAATGATCTGACCAAGGGATTGGGGTACAGGAAGGTACTACTGTGCAGGTGAAGTTGGAGTTGATGAATATTTGAAATATTTTGAAATATTTCTTTTGAAATATTTCATTTTTGGGGAGGAATTAAAACATTTTTTAATTATTGGATTTTTTTATTCATCAGATTCATTGAAATATTTTATTGGTGTTTGGGAAATTTGGGGTACTCTTATTCATTAACTGGTTTGAAATATTTATTCTTTCTACGAATATGATTTTACTATTAAGATTGATGTTTTATATTTCTTGATTTTATTATTTAATGTTTTATAAAGAACGATAATGTTTCTGTTTTTCCATTGTTGCTCTGCATGTAGAGGCTGGCTTGTTGTGGGTTCCAGTTCAGTTCTTCTCAGCATGTTTCTGTTTATACTTTTTGATCTCTTCATTCTGAATTTGGTGAGGCTCTGTCTGTATTCTGCATATATGACTGAGGTGAGGGGATGGGGCTGTACCAGTTTTTAAAAATATAGATTGTAGAAGGGAGCTGGGCTTTATTTGATGGGCCGAGACAGAAACTGAATGAATCATTGGGGGGGTTGGGGGAAGCACAGTAATTGTTCACAGAGGGCAGCAAAAAACTTCGCACCTTCCCTGTGTGCAGGAGCCTTTTCTAGTAGGCAAGGAACTTTCCACCCATCTGGATTTAGAGAATGGTAGTCCCATCCTGGGCAGGGCAACAGGATGCTGGGCTTGATTGCTCCTTGGTCTGATCCAGTATGGCAATTTATTTTGGTCTTGGAGTGGAGTAGTAGCCTAGTGGTCAGAGCAATGGGTCCTGACCTAGGGAAGCCAGGGTTCAGTTCCCCCTCAGTGATTGCTAAAGGCAAATTATCTCTCCCTGTGGCAAAAATAAATACAACAAATAACCTTTCTTTCTTATGGTCAGGAAACCCCTTCCAAGCTGGCCAAAACCTGTCTCTGCACAGAAACCAAATCTCTCTCTCCCCTGGGGGCTTTTGAAGACTCTGATTGATTGTCCTCCAAATTGTAAATATTTCTTAGTCATAGCTAGTAGTTCTTTCTTTATGTTTCTTCAATGGGGATCCCTTTTGGGAGGGATATAGGATGGACTGCTCCTTCACAGGTCTGCTGATGAAAAGGGGCAGAAAACACTTCCGCCCAGATCTTCAAAAATAAATTATTCTCTTCCCCAAAAGTAAATAACAGCGGAGCTCCCTTGCAACGGGTCACCACCTCTTCAGGGGCAAGTCCTCCCTATCCCTGGGTGTCCCAGACACAGGGTTCCCCATGCACTGGATCCAGGAAAGGCCCAGATATTCAGCAGTACTAAGTAAAAGTCCAAAAATCCAAAATATTCTCAGAACAACCACTCTGTACCTTGAGAGAAGAATACAGCAGTGGCACCCTTGACCTGTCCTGAAGGATTCCAGGCAGAATGGAGCCCAGGCCTCTAGAAAGTCCAAAACACAACTGAGGAACAAAAAATCTCCAATCTTCCTCTTGAATTGCAAACATAGACTGCCCCCCAGAGCCCTTTGTGGAGCTCTGCTATAAAATATCTGAGTGAGACATCCATTCCAGCACCCTCAAGGTGAGGGGTTGAACACGAATGGCTCCTCCTCTAATTATCTCTCTCTCTAATTTGACTAACACTTTCCCAGGGCTTATTGTAACCCAAAAAGGTGCCTGGGTTTCACTTAGGAGAAGATATGGGGGTAACATGTATGGAGTGGCAATTACTACCCTAAAAGAATTTTTAAAAACTTGCTGGGCAGACTAATGGATCACTTGGGTCTTTTTCTGCAGCCGTCCGCTGGAGCCCCCCTGGACTGGGCCGAGCCTCCCAGCCATGCGACTGCCTCCCGAGTGACGTCTCTCCCTGCGACCGGACTGATTTAAAGGGACAAGTGAATGCAGGTGTCCCTTTCGAACGAGCCCCGACATCCAGTCAAGTTACCTGCCCGCCAGCCTAAACCTCCTCCACTCCTCTCGGTCGGCGAGCTGGTTTGGTCAGATAGTGTTGAGGGTAGAGGGTGTAGTGATGGGGGGGGGGGGGGGTTCAGTGGGAGGTGCTTGATGTTTGAGATCAGAGGGAGGGGGGAGGGATGGGTGTGGGGTTTTTTGGAGAGGGGGATGGAAGTAGTAAAAATCAAATGCCCAATCATCAAAAAAATAATCAAGACAAACAATAAACATAAAACACCCTGGTACACCCCTAAGCTAAAAAAAACATCAAGCACCTTCTAAGACAATCTGAAAGAAAATGGCAAAAAGACCCTTCTCCTCAACAAAAAGACAGATATAGAACCATCCTATATATATACAGAACAGATATTGAAAAAAGCTAATAAAGACTACTACGCCAAAAAGATCCATGATCACCAATTTAATCCCAAAACATTATTTGCCTACGTCTCTGACCTGATTCAACCCACCCCTAACTCACCTCCTCAAGAAAACTCCCCCAGAACATGTGATGAACTAGCTGAATTCTTCCACAATAAAATAACCAAAATTATCGCCACCAACCCCAGCATGCTCCTAATTCAACTCACCTGAACACAACCACCTGGACCCAATTCGAAACAGTTGCCTCAACCGAAGTAGAAGGTATAATACAAAAATTGAACCCAGCTGCACACCCCATCGACCCCATTCCCATAAAACTCCTAAAACAAATACCAAACACCATAGCCAGACCCATACCAAACATAGTCAACATCTCTCTAGAACAAGGCATTTTCCCAGATGCCCTCAAATGTGCCAGCATCAAACCAATCCTCAAAAAACCACAGCTCGACATAACCGACCCTTTGAACTACCGATCCATCTCCAACCTTCCCTTCATCACCAAAATCCTCGAAAAAATTGTCAACCTTCAACTCAGCAAGCACCTGGAAAATCACAATCTCCTATCTCCACATCAACATGGCTTTAGAAAACACTTCAACACTGAAACTCTCCTTCTATCCCTCACTGACCACATCATCAGAGGCTTCAACCATGGACAATCATACATCCTCATCCTACTCGACATATCTGCCGCCTTTGACACTGTCAACCATGAAACTCTACTAAACAGCCTAATGGACATAGGCCTAGGCAATACAACACTTAACTGGTTCAAATCATACTTGACAAACCAGTCATACAAAGTTAGAATAAACACGGCTGAATCCAAACAAATTCCCCTCACTCATGGAGTACCCCAAGGTTCATCACTATCCTCAATGCTTTTCAACATCTATATCCTGCCCCTATGTATACTGCTATCCAATCTAAATATAACCTTCTTCTTATACACCGACGATGTTCAGATCCTACTCCCCATAAAAGAAACCATCACAAACACATTAAAAATCTGAGACATCCATCTCCAAAAGATAACTCAGCTTCTTTCACAAATGTAAACCGGTATGATGTCCACAACTAATACCGGTATATAAAAATGTTTAAATAAATAAATAAATAAATGTCCCTCAACCTCAACAGAAATACTCCACATCAACAACAAGACCATCACAACCCTCAAAGACAACAACACAAATCCTACTTTAAACAGTAAAACAACCTCCTTAGCCAGAGATCTCCGAGTACTCATCGACAACAAGCTCACCATGAAGAAACATATCAACTCAATAATAAAAGATGGCTTCTACAAGCTCCAAATTCTCAAAAAAATCAAACCTCTGCTCTACCCTCACAGCTATTGAACAGTTCTCCAAGCACCATTATTCTCCAAACTTGACTATTGCAATTCCCTTCTCCTCGGCCTCCCATCCAACTCTCTAAGGCCACTACAACTATAACAAAATGCTGCAGCAAGATCACTCTCAAACACTAAAAGATCTAAACATATCTCACCAATCCTTAAAAGCTACATTGGCTACCCATCACTCACAGGATCCAATACAAAGCCCTAACACTCATCCACTTGCTGACAGCCACCGCTCCTGTCAAAAAAGAGGCGCTAGGGACGCACTAGTGTCCCTAGCACCTCTTTATCCTGTGGGCCCTCATTAACGTATTCTTCCCCCCTGAATCGCGCGCACAGGAGAGCGGGCGCTTGCCCACTCTCCCGCGACTTTTTTCTGTATCAGCCCCGAGAGTTTGGCTTCTTGTGATTTCCAGTTCAGTTTTTGACTGCATGTTTCAGTTTATATTTTATGATCTCTTTATTCTGTATTTGGTGAGAATCTATCTGTGTTCTGCTTGTATGACTGAGGCTTTAGGTATTCTGCTAGCAGTAGTTTCTGTGTGGGGATTTACAACAACCTGGCTTTAATCTGTTTTCCTAATAGGAGGTGTATTGGTGTTTAGGGACTGATGTAATATTTGCATTATGGCTTTTTCATAAGTTGAGTGCTGGCAATTATGATGTGGAAGGCTTACTATATTGGAATTGTAGTTCAGTTTATTCCTGCCTTTCTGTGGACCAAGTCCACACCCAGTGCACTTTACCACAGGCCTAATATACATTTATTTATTTAGACATTTTATATACTGTCATTCCATGTAAAGATCACAATGGTTTTCAAAAGTAACATTCATTCCTGCTATAATTATCAAATAATGATGGGTTACAGAGGTATTACTATGAGAAAGGTAGTTTATTAAGTCTACTGAACTATTATTATTGAAAATGTGGTTTTGTTTTGTTTGGGGTTTTTTTGCAGTCTATGCCTATATATGTTGTTGTAAGTGATATTCTTACTTCAGAAGATTGAACTTTGAATGTCTATTTTCCATATGCAACCTGCCTTTTTAGATTAGGGAAGTTAATAAATTGGAAAATGGAAAAGAATGCATAAGTTTTAATTATGTGGGGTGGGGAATGAAAGGCTGTAAGGTTTCTCTAGGGCATCTAATACCCTTATATCAGCCCTAAGAGAGAGACTCCCACCATTCACCAACCTCTCACACTCCCAGGGGGCAGATCCTGGAGAAGGGTGGGAGGCAGGCAATAGGAAATGGAGGAGTTCTATTTCTAGATCCAGGAGATGGGGCGGCCAAAGGCCACACTGCCCCATTAAACATTTCTCCAGCATTCCCTAGTGCAGACGCCGAAGACTGAGAGCAAAAAAAATAACAGGCCCAAAACTGAGTGGTTAGAGCAGTGGGCTGCAAACAAGGGAAGCCAGGGTTTAAATCCTACTGTCATTCCTTGTGACCTTGGGTAAGTCACTTCACCCTCCACTGCCTTCCCCCTGCCCTGGCCCTCGGTGATTTCACCTGCACTGGGCCATGGGGGGCGCCATTTCATCCATCTCTTCAGGCAGAAGATTGCCTTTACCTGCCCTGGGAGTATGTCAAAGAATCTAGAAGCTTTGTAATAGTCTTCACTGGCCAGGTTCGGTCAGATGACTACTACATCTTGCTTGTCCTTGAAGAAAGACAAGACCAGACTAGAACAAACCAGAAGGAAAAGAAGCAAGTTGCCTTACCAGATGGAAGGAAATTGGAATCCTTATTTTATTTATTTATTTAGCATTTTTCTATACCGACTTTCCAATAACAGAATTATTGATCAATTCGGTTTACATTCTAAACAATAACAATGACAAGTAAATGTCTTACAATGAACAGGTCGAATTAACTTGGATTAAGATATATGGGTTATGGCAAATTCCTTTTATGGCAAATTCCTTTTGCCATAAAAGGAATTTCAACAATCATCTGTTTATAAAGGACTATGGGTGAGAGACACTGTACCTCTGCTTTAGGTTATAGTGATGCTTTAAAATAGTACATCTGCTATTGCTTCATTAGTAATATAGGCATGTGTGAAAATAAAGTTATTCCTTTCACTCTTATGTTTATTACCTGCTCCCTTTTATGGATAGGTATGATAAAATAATATTTCATATGGCTTAAAACTCAGTGTCTCAAGTGTTCTTTTGGTAGGGAAATTCTTAAAAGGAATATATGTTATGTTTATACAAATTAGGAGACACTTAAATTAATACCTTTAGTTAAACGACACTGTTATTCCTGAAAATGTAAGTGTATTTCTCTTTCTCTCTTTATTCTGATAACAGTCTATGTTTTACAAGAGATATCTCTCCCACTTATAATGATAAAGGGGGTAAACCCTACCTCTATAGTCTTTTATTTTACTATTCCTTAAGCCTCCATAAAAGGAAGCAGTTCTATAAACAGATCTTGGTACCTAGTAAGAACAGTTGTTAGAGAGGAATGATCTGCAAATGTATAGTTTAGATCAATGGTTCTCAACCGGTGTGTTGAGACACACCAGTGTGTCGCCAAGCACACACAGGTGTGTCGCCACACTTCCCGGTCCCCTGCTGACCCAGCTGCTCCCCCTAGCCGAGCAAGATAGGTCCTCCACCCGGGCTTAAAATGCTGAAAGCTCGGGCGGAACGTGGCTGGAGAGCTGGAGTCAACAGCACTGGCATGCTCTCTTCTGCCCGCCCCCCATTCCTCAGAAGAGGAAGTGGTGATCAGCGGGTGCATGTGCGGGAAGAAGAGACCATGCTAGTGCAGGCAGCATCAGCCTGAAGAACAGAAGAGAGCCGCGGCCTGAGGAATAAGCAGCGTGGCTCGCAGAAAAACGAAAAACAACATCAACCCCCGCGGCCAATGGGACTCCTTGCACCACGAGGGCTGAAAATGAAGCAGGTTGCTGCTGCCTTTAGGGTTAGAAGTGGAGGAGGCTGCTGCTGCCGTTAGTTCAGGGGAGGAGGGGAGAGTGAGTGAATGAGCAAACATGTGTGTTTGAGAACCTGTGTATGTGTGAGTGAGATAGCATGTATGTGAATGACTGAGAGCTTGTACATGTGAAAGAGAGTATGTGTGTGACTGAGAACTGGTTTAGGTGAGAGAGCATGTGAGTATGTGATTGAGAACCTGTGTGAAAGTGAGAGAAAGACAGCATGTGTGTTTGTGTGTGATTGAGAGCTGGTTTAGGTGAGAGAGCATGTGAGTATTTGATTGAGAGCCTGTGTGTAAATGAGAGAAAGAGAGAGAGCATGTGTGTTTGTATGTGATTGAGAGCTGGTTTAGGTGAGAGAGCATGTGAGTATTTGATTGAGAGCCTGTGTGTAAATGAGAGAAAGAGAGAGAGCATGTGTGTCTGTGTGTGATTGAGAGCTGGTTTAGGTGAGGGAGCATGTGAGTATGTGATTGAGAGCATGTGTGAAAGTGAGAGGAAGAGAGAGCATGTGTGTCTGTGTCTGATTGAGAGCTGGTTTAGGTGAGGGAGCATGTGCGTATGTGATTGAGAGCATGTGTGAAAGTGAGAGAAAGACAGCATGTGTGTTTGTGTGTGATTGAGAGCTGGTTTAGGTGAGAGAGCATGTGAGTATTTGATTGAGAGCCTGTGTGTAAATGAGAGAAAGAGAGAGAGCATGTGTGTCTCTGTGTGATTGAGAGCTGATTTAGGTGAGGGAGCATGTGAGTATTTGATTGAGAGCCCGTGTGTAAATGAGAGAAAGAGAGAGAGCATGTGTGTTTGTGTGTGAATGGAACAGCTCCCCTATGAGGAAAGACTAAAGAGGTTAGGACTTTTCAGCTTGGAGAAGAGATGACTGAGGGGGGATATGATAGAGGTGTTTAAAATCATGAGAGGTCTAGAACGGGTAGATGTGAATCGGTTATTTACTCTTTCGGATAGTAGAAAGACTAGGGGGCATTCCATGAAGTTAGCATGGGGCACATTTAAAACTAATTGGAGAAAGTTCTTTTTTACTCAACGCACAATTAAACTCTGGAATTTGTTGCCAGAGGATGTGGTTAGTGCAGTTAGTATAGCTGGGTTTAAAAAAGGATTGGATAAGTTCTTGGAGGAGAAGTCCATTACCTGCTATTAAGTTCACCTAGAGAATAGCCACTGCCATTAGCAATGGTAACATGGAATAGACTTAGTTTTTGGGTACTTGCCAGGTTCTTGTGGCCTGGATTGGCCACTGTTGGAGGCAGGATGCTGGGCTTGATGGACCCTTGGTCTGACCCAGTATGGAATTTTCTTATGTTCTTATGTTCTTATGTGTCTGTGTGTGATTGAGAGCTGGTTTAGGTGAGGGAGCATGTGAGTATGTGCTTGAGAGCCTGTGGGTAAATGAGAGAAAGAGACAGCATGTGTGTCTGTGTGTGACTGAGATCTGGTTTAGGTGAGACAGCATGTGAGTATGTGATTGAGAGCCTGTGTGTAAATGAGAGATAGAGAGAGCATGTGTGTCTGTGTGTGACTGAAAGCTGGTTTAAGTGAGGGAGCATGTGAGTATGTAATTGAGAGCCTGTGTGTAAATGAGAGATAGAGAGACCATGTGTGTCTGTGTGTGATTGAGAGCTGGTTTAGGTGAGGGAGCATGTGAGTATGTAATTGAGAGCCTGTATGAAAGTGAGAGAAAGAGAGACCATGTGTGTCTGTGTGTGATTGAGAGCTGGTTTAGGTGAGGGAGCATGTGAGTATGTGATTGAGAGCCTCTGTGTAATGAGAGAAAGAGAGAGAGCATGTTTGTAAGTTTGTGAATGAGAGTCTGTGTGTGAGAGAAAAGGACAGCAGGTATGTGTGTGATTGAAAGCCTGCTTGCGTAAGCCTGAAAAGATAGACGGCATGTGTGTAAATGTGTAATTAAGAGTCTATATAAGTAAGAGAGAAAAAGCATGTGTATATGTGAGCGATTGTGAGCCAGTGTGAGAGAGAGAGTAGAAAGTTCCAAGCAAACTCCCCTTCTCCTGCTAATTCAAAACAATCTCATGGCACCTGGATATCAAATGTTCCCAGGTATGCAGAGCAAAACATTGTTTGTATCCTTATTATTTTTCATTTCTGAGTCTTTATGTCTGCTATTTTGAAATATTTTATTGGTATCTAGAAATTTTTTATATGAGTTTTTAATTATTGGATATTTCATTCATCCGCTGTTAATAATCTGTTCTTTTTGTTAGTATGGTTTTACTGCTAATGATTTTATATTTCTTGATTTGTTTTATAAGGATGGGTGATGTTTCTTTTTTTCCTTTGTTGCACTGCATACAGAGACTCTGGCTTGTTGCGGTTTCCAATTCAGTTTTTGTCTGCAATCTTCTAGTTATGTGTTTTGGTCTCTTTATTCTTTGTTAGGTGAGGGTCAGCACATGTGATTTAGGTGAGGTTTTCTGCTGGCGTGTAGTTTCTGTGTAGGTCTCAAAACAGCCTGACTTGGTCCGTTTTCCTAATAGGAGATGTATTGGTGTCTTAAGGC
Organism: Rhinatrema bivittatum; assembly: GCF_901001135.1. Lineage (NCBI taxonomy): Eukaryota > Metazoa > Chordata > Amphibia > Gymnophiona > Rhinatrematidae > Rhinatrema > Rhinatrema bivittatum. The sequence goes on along the minus strand of NW_021821450.1, from coordinate 54,782 downwards.
CTGGTGTAATATTTTCAGTGTTGCCTTTTCTTAGGTAAGGTGGTTACAGTTAAGTTCTCGAAATTGGTGCTGTTTTGGTGTGGGATGTTTACCATTTATGCAATTTCTGTTTAGACAGAATATGTATCTTTTCCTTGTGTCAATCTTAACAATAAAAATAATACCGGACCTTTACTTTTTATTTCCGCAGTAAATTGTAATGAGCAGTGTGTCACACATGTGAGTGTGCTCAGTTAGGTGTGTCATGATGGGAAAAAGGTTGAGAACCACTGGTTTAGATAAGTTGGGAGTCTCTTATTTTGTTCTGTAAGTAGGTAAATTATGAGGATTTTAGTCCCTGCTCCCCCCCCCCCCTTTTTTTGTAAACCAGGAAGAATTGACCTGAAGAATATAGGGAGATGCACACCCTATTCACCTGTAGCCAGTGTTCTCCTGAAGAACATAAAAGAATATACATGTAATTTATTATTGGTTATACAGATGGTAGTCATGCTATAAATAGAGGGTCTCTGTCAACAAGTGATAGTAGATTAATATTGTAGCAACAGTATGAAATTACAAACTTTTAAACTCAATATCCTCCCTCTGTCCTGCTGTCTTACTGGTTCAGGTATTGATCCCCCTGGTACAAAGATCCGAAAGATATTCTGGTAATATTATCATCTTTGGATAACTCCTCTACTGCTCCAATGAAAAACATCACACCCTGCAAAGAAAACAGTAATCTTGCAGATGTAATGTAGCTAACAGAACTCAGAAAAGAGAGAGAGAAATGGGAAGGATTTCTGACAGAAGATTAAACGTGCCTAGTTACTGTGCATCAATGAAACATTACAGGGCATACCATGAACTTCAATAAATGTCATTTTACAACAAACAAATGGCACAGACATGAAACAGTTGCATAGACTGTAGTTGATTAAAGCAGCAGCACTAGCTAGAGACTTCAGAACAAGAGCTTGTCTGTTTCCTGATTTTACACTTCCTATTTTGGCCTTATATCTTAGTCTTCTTCGTCATTTGTCCAAATATACTCTATATATTATTTTAGACTGATTTTTTTTTATTTAAAAAATGTGCACCATTTAGCTATAGTCAATCTTCTTCAAATCCATTCTTCTTGTTCAGGTTATATTTATACACCATGTGCTAAATTTGTCAAAGTTTGCACCAAAGTTAGATGTGTAAATGCTGCATTGTCATTAGATGCCTAGCAAATTTTAAAGACCTCAAGTTTTGCATGTAAGCATCTTTGACATCTAATTGTAGACAGCCATCTCAGCAGGCAGTCTTCCTTTACACATCCAGAGGTAATTCTCTTACAATAGGGAAGGGTTTAGTAATTTTGTAACATAGCAGTAACTTGTGTGGCAAATATTAATATAAATGACATGAGTTTTCAAAGAGAACTTGTACATATGTGTTTGTTTTGAAAATTTTCCCACAGAAAGTACCCACAAAAGTTTAAACCAGCTATCCAGAGCACATTAATTAAACATGTAAACTTGTGCTCATATTTTATAAAAATGGAATGGGAAAAGAGAAATTTAAATGTAACATACTATTGTAGCAATTTTCAAAAGCTCATTTACCTGTATTATGGGGCAGATTTTAAAAGCCCTACGCGAGTCGGGCCTATTTTCAAAAGGCCTGGCGGCACGCATAAAGCCCCGGAACGCGTGTAAGTCCCGGGGCTTTTCTGAATGGGCAGGCAGGAGGCGGGAAGGGGGCGGGATGGACGGTCTGGGAGCGGGGCGGTCCAGGGGCAGTCCGGGGGTGGGATGGGAGGTGTGGCCGAGGACTCCTGTGCTAGGGGATCGCTCACCGGCAATCGGCTGGTGCGCGCAAGTTACACCTGCCTCTGGCAGGCATAACTTGTGTGATAAAGGTACGGGGGTTTTTTATTTTCGGGCTAGGGGGGCGGGACAGGTAGGGGAAGGGAGGGGAAGGTAGGGGGGAGGGAATGGGGAAGCCAGCTGGTCTCCCCGAGGGCTCGGCGTGTGCACCCCCTTGCGCGCGCCGACCCCGGATTTTATAACATGCGCGCAGCTGCAAGCGCATGTTATAAAATCAGGCATACATTTGTGCGCGCCTGGTAGCGTGCACAAATGTACCCCGTGCGTGTAAGCTTTAAAATCTGCCCCTAAGTGCGCTTAACTCTGGTAAAACATATTGACAATTCAATGGCATATATTATAGCAATTTTCAAAAACGTTTAACTTGGCACAAGAACAGTTACAAGTTTACATATTTTACTTTTAGGTCCGAAGTGGATCAAAGAGTAGAATATGGAATTGAAAATATTAGAATCTGCACACAAGTTTTACACAGCTCGTTGAAGATTTTGATACCCCTGGAGCAAATATGGAATTTTCAAATCACATCCAATTAGCTGAAATTTGCATTTTCTTATCACACCATCCAAGATCCTCCACAGATGTGTCATTTTGAAGATCTTTCATGTGCAAATATAAAATGTTTCTTAAAAATGAATGCACCATGATGATTAATTGAGTTTCATAGTTTATGGATGCTAATGACTTGATGACTTCTTGGTTTGAACATAAGGCATAGAATGGTAAATGCAGTCCATGTCTTATGGAGGATGGTTATACAAATGCCATAAGATGATTTGCTAAACAATAGAGTGGAATATTTATTTTTTTTATTTATTTCAATTTATATACCGATATTCAAAAGAAATCATACTGGTTTACATTCTAAAACAAATTACATTCTAAATTCATATTATTAAATGTAATGCCAGGCATTAAAGCATCTAAATAGCAAGACATTTTGGCTGGGAGTGTTTCTATTGCTTTTTAATATTTCTAGCAATAATTTATACCCACTTTAGATTTTTAAAAAGCTATATTTGACTATACAGGTTTGTAAAGATGTATTTTAATTTTAAAAATATCTTATCTAGTCCCTCAATGCCCCTATGAGCATTTGATATTATAAATGGATTTCTTTGCTTAATAATCACATTTCTTCATTTAGGTCATAATTAGCATGTAGAATTTTTGGTTCCATTTCACTTATTTCAGACTTTGGCTGTACAGGTATAAGAACATACGGAAAATATGTCGATCCATGTTAGAACCTTCTGTTTCAATGAGAACATAATTTTAAAACGCTCTCAGATAAATTATAGGGTCAATTTTCAAAGAGCTACACGGGTCTTTTGTATGTAAAATGTGATGTTAACTCGTAATTAGCCGATACATGCCCAAAGTTTATATTCAGAATGACAGGAGTAAGTACATAGTGGTGCTGTCACACCGAAACATAGAAGCATATGAAGAGGATGTGTTGATGACATGCTGGGCGGGGCTTGGAAGGTCATACATTTATATATTTTGTAAATGGAGTATGTGCATGCATCAGCATCTATACATGAATGCTTTTACACCTCCTATATAAGGCCCCAAATTCAAACCTCACTTGTCTTTAGGGACTCAGTGCTTGTAGTGATGGTCAGTGCTGTAGATCGGAGATTGGTGGGAGGTCGAGGAGAGTGTTTGGAGTGCTTGTGTAGTGAACATTTGTTTTTATCTGTCTCCTATTTCTGTGACGTGCTCTCATTTGTTCTGTGTTTGTCAATGTGTCTTTCTTTTCTCTTTGTCATTCAGTGTATGTGGTTATTTTTTTTTTCTCTGTTTTTGTGCCTTACAGTGTGTGTGGCTGTATTTGGAGATTGTCTGTGGTTCAGGGTGTGCTATTGGTACTTGAGGGTGGGTCTGGGCATTATTGGTGGTGGTGTGCTGTGCAGCAATGAAGACTATAAATAAGTGGATTGTGTGGAATCAGTGTAGATGGAGAGAGAGACAACAAAGGAAGAGGAAGTACCCCTTGAAGAAGATATACAGGCCCCAAACATAGTTTTTGGATATATGTGAGCAAGTCAAGCACAGATTTAGGTTTAATAGGGAAACCATTATATACCTCCATTATCAGTGGGATGGACATCTGCACCCTTCCACAAAGAGCGGCCATGCCTTGCTGGTCCACTTCAAAGATACCATAGCCCTGGCCTTTTTTGCCACTGGCAACTTCCAGACCCCTCTCTGGGTCACAGCAGAAATGAGTCTGTCAGCCATCTCACTCTGTATTGCAGTTTTTTAAGTGTTTTACTCAGAAGAATAAATCAGTATATCTTTTTCCTAATGATAGACAGCACCTAGACAACACCAACACCAAATCATGAAAGAGTTCTATCCATTTCTTATTTTCTGTCACTTTTGTTGTGAGTGAACTGTTTAGTGGACCCTTGGGCTGACCTGTGAGAGACTGGGGAGAGGTGTACTATAGTCTCTAGTGAGTGACAGGTTGGGAAGTGGATACCAGGCAGGAGCTGGAGGTGAGCTTCACCCTGGAAGCCGGTACTCCCCCAGGAGGAGCCCGTAGGAGCCCGGCCGCTGGGATTTAGGAGATCATGGAAGCTGGAGCAGGCAGGTACTGAAGCAGGCTGGAACTGGAGCAAGCAGGAGCTGCAGTGGGACTGGCTACTGGAACCAGACAGGAGTTGAAGCAGAACTGGCTACTGGAACCAGGCAGGAGCTGAAGCAGGACTGGCTACGGGAACCAGACAGGAGCTGAAGCAGGACTGGCTACTGGAACCAGACAAGAGCTGAAGCAGGACTGGCTACTGGAACCAGACAGGAGCTGAAGCAGGACTGGCTACTGGAACCAGACAGGAGCTGAAGCAGGACTGGCTACTGGAACCAGACAGGAGCTGAAGCAGGACTGGCTACTGGAACCAGACAAGAGCTGAAGCAGGACTGGCTACTGGAACCAGACAGGAGCTGAAGCAGGACTGGCTACTGGAACCAGACAAGAGCTGAAGCAGGACTGGCTACTGGAACCAGACAAGAGCTGAAGCAGGACTGGCTACTGGAACCAGACAGGAGCTGAAGCAGGACTGGCTACTGGAACCAGACAAGAGCTGAAGCAGGACTGGCTACTGGAACCAGACAGGAGCTGAAGCAGGACTGGCTACTAGAACCAGGCAGGAGCTGAAGCAGGACTGGCTACGGGAACCAAGCTGGAACTGAAGCAGAACAGGTTACTGCAAGCAAGCCAGACAAAAGCAAGACTTGGGCACGGAGTGAAACAAGTCTCAGGCAGGAACGGAGTTGCTAACACAATAGCACACTCCGGGGCACGGCGCAACAGAGAACCGCAAGGAACCCCGTTGCAAGGCAAAGTCCTGGGCTCCGCGGCGGCCTTACATAGGCCGCGGCATCTGATGTCGCGGATAGGGCGGAGCTTTCAGTAGCGGGAAATGGCCTTCATAAGCGCAGCTTGCGCGCGTGCCTAGGGAGAAGGCGTCCAGGCAGGGCTTCTCGGCGGCATCCCCCCTGCGGGTATGCCGCGAAACAGGCCGCAGACCCTCGGAGACGGGCCGGGACCAAGGAGGTAAGGGCCCAGTCGCGACTGCCACGACTGGGACTGCAACAACTTTTGGGGGCAATTGATTGCACATACATAGCAATAAGACCACCTGCTGGGAGTGATCCACAATCACATGGACTTATATACTTCAACATGCAGAAGGTCTACAATGCCAGAGGTCTCATAATTGATGTTGTAGTGATGTTTCCAAACTCCTGCCACAATGCCTATATTCTTCCAGTCAGGCATTCACGACTGACTGGAAAACCACATCACTGGGGAATGGCTTCTAGGTCTGTATGCTGCTCACATTAACGCTACTGTACAACTAACCATTGCCTTCTTTTCTCATTCAGTTTATAATATATCTTAAAGCTCTTCACAAGGAGCCCTACTTAAGCCTCACCAAGGTCCAATAATAGTGCACACAATCGTTGCCTCTCTAACACTCTTCTTCTCTGCCTTCTCCCTTACAGGTGAAAGAGGATATCCCCTGAAAACCTGGTTCATGATCTGGATTGCATTCCCTGAGAGTGTGGCAGAGGAATGTTACAACCAGACCCACAGGCAGATCACGGCTGTCATAGAGAGGAAATCTTATCTACTCAAAACCCACTTTAGGTACCTGGAGAAATCTGGGTGATGTCTCCTATACAACCCCACTATTACATTTTTCTAGCCTGCTACATGCTCCATAATCTAGCCAAAACCTCCTCCTGAGACTGAAGGCCCACTAACTCTTAATTGGAGAAGGTACCCAAAAGAGAAATAGAACTGGAAGAGATACAACACCATGCCCACAATGAGGTAGTCTTCCAAAGAAATACATTGATACAGAGACATTTTTAATGCAAATAATTATTCTTAGTGAATGTGAATATTTAACATATTCTATTATTATGTTTATTTGTTTGTTTTTTGATGTTGTACACTGCCTAGGGTGATCTTACAAAGATCAGGTAGTTGGTATTACAAATATATTAAATAATAGCAACATACACCTTGTACAAAAAGTGAGCACAGCAGAATTTTGTGGCTTGCCAGCTATGTAACTTTTATAACATCTGAAAAGTGAATGAAAACATTTATTTTTAATCTTATTTTGTATTTGTATTTTTTTTTAAATAATTTTTATTCTGTAGTACATATAAGAGTCAATACATAAACTAAAACAGGAATGTATGAAATATCAAGGAAACAAATGAAAATGTAGCAATAAGCACCAAATAAGCATATATAACCTGAGATAACATTGCATATATATAAACATAAACGTCCAAAGGAGCAAATGCTGCTCTCCACAATCAATATTTAAGTCACCACGGAGATGCAGGAAAATTAACTCAGTCCCAGAAATTCCAAATTTTAAATACGCAAATATTTTTATTCATCAAATCGGCAACTCCATTGCTCAAAAGGTGCAGAATTTATTCAACACAGGGTCCCCCAACGCGGCTGCGTCGGGGGGGGAACAGCATATTCTTTGTGGCATTCAAACTAAAATTAAAGGAAAAAAACAATAATCTCTACATTAGTAAGTTTGAGGAAGATTTCATTTACACATCTTTATGGGCACCCTTTATATTTAAATGGTTAAGGTACATCGATGATGTCTTTTTAGTATGGACGGGTTCTGACATTCAATTTTATATATTTTATGATTGGCTTAATTCATGTAACAAACATTTGCAATTTAATTTTAATATTGATCCCAGGTCCATTGCTTTTCTAGATGTCACTATTTCAGTTGATAATGGAAGCTTCAGCACATCCATTTTTCGAAAAATTACAGATAGGAACACGTTAAGATTTGATAGCCATCTTCCCACTCCTTTAAGGTCAAATATCCCAACAGGCCAATTATTTAGGTTAAGATGGATCTGCTCCACCTGTGATGAGTTTATTATTGAAGCTAAGCAGATGATAGCAAGGTTTCAGGAGCATGGGTACCCCCGTCGAATTCTTCATAGAGCTTTTAAACGAGCTCTATATGCCAATCGTGAATATTTATTTTTACCACAAACCAGATCATCTGATGATTGCTTCAATTGTTTTCTTCCTTTTTCCACCCACATATATCGCGTCACTACTATTATTAAACAGTACTGGCCAATGTTGTCAATACATAAGATCTTTGATGTCCCAATTCGTTTCTCATTTCGTCGGGGTCGCAATCTCAAAGATGTTCTGGTACACTCACAATTTATGGATTCTACTACAACTGAAGCAACACAATTTTTAGGTCATGGTCCATGCGGACACTGCTCAGTGTGCTCCTTGACGTCCAATTTAACTATGTTTGAACATCCTGGGTCACATGTTCAATACTTCATAACCGGTGTCCGGACGTCCTCTCAGGTCCTTGCAACGAGGGTCGCTACGGTTAGTAGTTCTTAGTTGCGCTTCTGCTGTTCTGCATTCCGGTTGACCTCAGCTTGTTCCTGACTCCGCTTCTGCCTGCCGCCTGCCATTGACCTCAGCTTGTTCCTGACTCCGCTTCTGCCTGCCGCCTGCCATTGACCTCAGCTTGTGCCCGACTCCGCTCCTGCTTGCCGCCAGCCTCCGACCTTTGCCTGTTCCTGAGACTGCTTCTACTGGCTGCCAGCCTGACTTGGGTTCATCTCCATTCCTACTCACCACCCATTCCAGCTCTATTGCATGCTACAGACTCCAGTCCTGCCTTCAGCGGGTCACAGTCCACAATACGCTACAGACTCTGTTCCTGTTATCTATCTGCTCCGCTCCACGGCATACTACAGACCCCGGGCCTGCTCACAGACTGCTTCTATTCAGCAAGCCAGGGACTCTATCTGACCGCCCTGCTCTCGCTGGGCCTCCCAGCTCCCTGTTTACTGGACTCTGTGATTTACTTATTGCCCAGGCCTTCATTCTATAGAGACTGTACTATGCTCCTAAGTCCCAAGGTTCTAGGACTCTATGGGCTCCTCCTGGGGGGTTCCTGGTTCCCGGGTGAACACCTCAAGCCTCAGACTCCGCCTCCCAGCCTACCCTGCCTCTCGGGGTGGGTCGGCCCAAGGGTCCACTACCTCTCCAGCGGTACCAGACCGCAACACATACACACGGTTAATGCGACTCCAACATTGCTCTATGCTTCAACGGCAGGGGGAATGAAGAAAAGATAAACACACACATGGTTAACATCCTTATTCAATAAACATTCACATGGTTAATGCGACTCCAACATTGCTCTATGCTTCAACGGCAAGAAGAAATGTGGAAAAAAGGATTTGCACCCACAAAAAAGCAGGGAAGTAGCTTGCTTGTTACAGCAGTTACTACCCCAAACCAAATAAGCCTGATACTTCACTTTCAATGCATATCCAGCATAGCTCTCTGCTTCAACGGCAAGGGGAATGAAGAAAAGATGATTTATATTCAGACAACTACCAACAAGGACTGAATTACATAGTCTGGGTAAAACAAATAATCATGGGTGTAGCTTGCTTGTTACAGCGGTTACTACCCCGAATCAAGCCTGATACTTCACTTAGAATAAATATCCAGCGCAGCTCACTGCTTCAATGGCAGGGGGAATGAAGAAAAGAGGATTTATATTAAAACAACCAACAAGGACTGAATGCACAAGCTGGGTAAACAAGTGTGGGAGTAGCTTGCTTATTACGGTGGTTACTACCCCAAACCAATTAGCTAGATACTACACTTAGATGCAGCTCCAGCACTGCTATCTACATCGATGGCAGGGGTGGAAGGGAAACAGAACCAAAAAGTTACTTAAAATGGACAAGAGTAACAGATAAGTATGAAAAAATAAGTGTGAAATCTTACTGGGCAGACTGGATGGACCGTTTGGTCTTCTTCTGTGTTTCTATGTTGCTATGTTTGTTGAGCGGGTCACCCGGTGGGTGACCCGCTCAACCACCAGATAAGTCGGGGTGTTGTATGAGCTTATTTCCAAGCCATAAGAGACTGCCCATTAAGTCGTTCTAGGTCGTGCCATCAGCGGCTGTGGAGATTTTTTACCCTCCCTTGGGATTAGTACACAAGGCTACGAGGAGCGTTTTACTGCACTCAAATCTGAAGTGATTTGTTTCACTGTAATTAATTATGCATAATGTTTTATAGCAACAGACAAAAAATTATCCAACAAAAAGCTTGTGGATTGTAGCACATTTTGCACATTCATCACATATATTGGTCAGAGGTGGGACGTTTATGATTATAATCAACAGTCATATTACCCCTAGTGGGGATTTATGATAATATATATGAAACGTTCCGCTCCTTCCAACAAAAATTTTTTTTGTCAAATTGTTCTGTCAATAGTTAATCCTTTGCACTCTTACATGAGGATCTGGGAGTAGAACAAAGACAGTTATATAAGTATCATGAAGGATCTGGTTTGAGGTTTTCAGAGTATTGTAAGGATCCTCTTAAATTGTATTGGTGCCTATTGATAATAGACTGTTAATACATAAGCATCCTGCATTAGAAAAATTCCACCTGTCTATGGTGAAAGTTCACAAGGGCATAGGGACGGTCCAATCCAGTAAGTATCCTAGGTTTAATACATTTTTATGTGTTTCAGTTGATAGAATGGTAAAAAAAAAAAAAAAAAAAAAAGCCTTCCACGGAGATACATAGGGGTAGATTTTAAAAGAAGCGCGATCAGCCTACTTTTGCTTGCGCATCAGACTCAAGCAAAAGTACGCTGGATTTTAGTAGATACGCGCGGAGCCGCGCGTATCCACTAAAATCCTGGATCGGCGCGCGCAAGGCTATCGATTTTGTATAGCCTGCGCGCGCCGAGCCGCGCTGCCTCCCCCCGTTCCCTCCAAGGCCGCTCCGAAATCGGAGCGGCCTCGGAGGGAACTTTCCTTTGCCCTCCCCTCACCTTACCCTCCCTTCCCCTACCTAACCCACCCACCCGGCCCTGTCTACACCCCCCCCTTACCTTTGTCGGGGGATTTACGCCTCCCGGAGGGAGACGTAAATCCCCGCGCGCCAGCGGGCCTGCTGCGCCCCGGGCCGCGACCTGGGGGCGGGTACGGAGGGCGCGGCCACGCCCCCGGGCCGTAGCCACGCTCCCGTACCCGCCCCCAAAACGCTGCCGACACGCCCCCGGAACGCCGCGACGACCGGGCCCGCCCCCCGACATGCCCCCGACACGCCCCCCCTCCGAGAACCCCGGGACTTACGCGAGTCCCGGGGCTCTGCGCGCGCCGGGAGGCCTATGTAAAATAGGCTTCCCGGCGCGCAGGGCCCTGCTCGCGTAAATCCGCCCGGTTTTGGGCGGATTTACGCGAGCAGGGCTCTGAAAATCCGCCCCATAATCTGCAATTCCCTTAATATTTATTTAAACTCATATCTATATGTTCCATATGCATAAGGGTAGTCATTCTGATTTGCAAAAACAGTATCACTGGTGATGCATTCTCAATCCATTTGACCAGCAAACATTTGCAAGCAACTTGCAGAGCCAAAGAAATTAACTTTTTTATATGTTTTTTAATGATGTTCACTGCTTTGATTCATCATAAAAAAGCAGTTAATCAAAACTAAACTAAACTAACATAAATGTATTTTATTAGTTCAAAATTTCTATTCTGCCAAATCCAATAAATTGTTCAAGGTGGATTCCAGGTTAAAACATAGATATTAAAATATATATAAAACATAAGACATGCTGTACCATGATGCTAAGTATTCAGGTACAATTAGTCCCTGATTCAAAGAGCATACAATCTAAGAGGGTCATTTTCTAACGCTTATTCTTATTCATTCTGCAATAGAATGGTGAATCCAGGCCTAAGTAGGTTCCTAAAGTGACTTGCCCAAGATTACAAGGAGTGACCAGGGATTTGAACCCTGTTTTCCCTGTTTCTCATCCCATTGTTCTAACGGAACGGGTAAATGTGAATCGGTTATTTACTCTTTTGGATAATAGAAAGACTAGGGGGCACTCCATGAAGTTAGCATGTGGCACATTTAAAACTAATCGGAGAAAGTTCTTTTTCACTCAATGCACAATTAAACTCTGGAATTTGTTGCCAGGGGATTTGGTTAAGGCAGTTAGTGTAGCTGGGTTTAAAAAAGGATTGGATAAGTTCTTGGAGGAGAAGTCCATTACCTGCTATTAATGAAGTTGACTTAGATAATAGCCACTGCTATTACTGGCAACAGTAGCATGGGATAGACTTGGTTTTTGGGTACTTGCCAGGTTCTTATGGCCTGGATTGGCCACTGTTGGAAACAGGATGCTGGGCTTGATGGACCCTTGGTCTAACCCACTATGGCAATTTCTTATGTTCTTAATCATATACATAAAAAGAACTGGTGGATAATGATATAGAGTATGTGGATCTCTGATAATAAAACTGAATAGTTGATGAGAATGGGCAGACCAGATAGGCCATAATGATCTTTTTCTGTCATCATATTTCTATGAATTTTCAGAAGAGATTCCTAAGAAAATTAAAAAGTCATGGGATACGATGTAATGTCTTATTGTGTTTTTTGAACTAGTTAAAAGCTAGGAAATAGAGAGTTTAAATAAATAGTTTTCTCAATAGAAAAAGGTAAATAATGGAATGCCCCGGAAATCTGTACTAGGATCAATATATTTTTGACATATTTGTAAATAATGTGGAAAAAGGAGAATGAATGAGGTGATCAAATTTGTAGGTCCAACATCAAAATTGCAGTTCCAACAAAATTCCAAGTTGTTAAATCACAAGCAGATTGGAAGAAATTACAAGAGGACCTTGTGAGACTGGGAGACTGAGCATCCAATGGCAGATGAAATTTAATGTGGACAAGTGCAAAGTGAGACTGCACCTTGAGTACTGTGTACAATTCTGGTTGCCGCATCTCAAAAAAGATATAGTTGCAATGGAGAAGGTACAGAGAAGGATGACCAAAATGATAAAGGGAATGGAACAGCTCCCCTATGAGGAAAGGCTAAAGAGGTGAGGGCTGTTCATTCTGGAGAAGAGACAGCTGAGGGGTGATGTGATAGAGGTCTTTAAAATCATGAGAGGTCTAGAATGGGTAAATGTGATTCAGTTATTTACTCTTTCAGATAATAGAAGGACTAGGGGGCACTCCCATGAAGTTAGCAAGTAGCAAATTTAAAACTAATCGGAGAAAATTCTTTTCACTCAACTCACAATTAAGCTCTGGAATTTGTTGCCAGTGGATGTGGTTCGTGCAGTTAGTGTAGCTGGGTTTAAAAAAGGTTTGGATAAGGTCATGGAGGAGAAGTCCTGCTATTAATTAAGTTGACTTGGGGAATGGCCTCTGCTATTACTGGCATCAGTAACATGAGATCTACTTAGTGTTTGGGTACTTGCCAGGTACTTGTAGCCTGGATTGGCCACTGTTGGAAACAGCATGCTGGGCTTGATGGACTCTTGGTCTGACCCAGTATGGCATGTTCTTATGTCTTATTTTGTTTGCTGCTCTAACATCAACTGGACAAACACTGCACAATGCTCCAAACCTTAAAACGTGAATTGCGGAAACATGAGAAAAATGATGGAAAGATCCAGCTCACACCAACAAAACCCACGATAAGCTGGCATCATATCAAGAGGCCATCAATTTAGCTAAGAAAATCTATATCTACACAAAACTAGCAGCCACATTTAACAACACCAGAGAACTATATGCCGCCGTAAAGAAAGTAACTAACCCCAACTCAACCCCTTCCACCTTCCTTCCCACTCTCCCAGGGATGAACATCATTGAATCATTCACCTCTTACTTTACCAACAAGACAACAACTGTCAACAGCACCTTCAATAACTCTTACACTGAAAAACTGGATGACGATCCAAACATCAACAGCCCATCCTGGGAATGCTTCGAAGACATTACACTCTCTGACACCACTAAAATTATCAACAACCTGAAACCTTCCACAAATCCCTTAAACCCATGCCATACCTCTCTTCTTCAGCTGATCAAATCTGACATTTCCTCATTCATCATTAAGTTCATTAATTCATCAATCCAACATGAGTTGTCCTCGGCCTTCTTAAACAAGCTGCAATCTGACCCATAATCAAAAATCCTTCAGCTAACCCTACCATCATCTCCAACTATCACCTGACCTCCGCCCTATCCTTCAAGGCCAAAGGATTAGAAACAGCAGTTCTTCAGCAACTCTGCAGCATCATTGATACTAACAGGTATACTTAACCAATTTCAATTTGCATTCAGGAAGCACCACAGCACCAAATTGCTGCTGCTCTCCAGCTTTGATACCATGAGATGAAGTTTTGACCAAAGCTCTGCTTTCTTTCTATGCCTTTCTTTCTATGCAGTATTTGACACAATTATTCACTCCATCCTACTCTCAACTACGCTTCTTTGATACAATTGGCTCTGTATTGGCCTGCTTTTCTTCATATCTCAATAACAGGACCCAACAAGTCTGGATTGATTCTTTTACTTCCTCCATCACACAACTGACCATACATGACCACAGCTCTGCAGTACTTAAATCTCTTCACTGGCTCCCTATCTCATACTGAATACAATACAAGCTCACCATAATCATTCACTGCTCGATCCACAATTTAGTCTCCCCTTGGTTCTCCTCTACAATAAGAATCCACACCCCCTCCTGACTGCTCTAATCGTCTAACCTAATGCTCTTAGACACCCCACCCCCAAAACTCACCCACCTAGAAGAAACCAGAGAATGTACATTTTTCTCCATTGGATCTCAACTATGGAACAGCTTACCTAAGGAAGTAAGATGTCTCAGAGAAAAAACTTTCTTTAAAAAGCCCTAAAAACTAGGGGTGTGCATTCGTTATTGACATATTGGCAATCAACAACGTATATGTCCCTATTCATTATATTTGTGGGTAAGCGAAACGTATCGCGACTCCTCATGAATATAAGGTATCATCCATTTCATCCGTTGCACGGCGCATGGCGCGCACGCGTGCTTTTCTTCACCGCCATTTGCAATCAGAGGACGCCATTTGGGTGTATCCAGAGCCAAAAACCAGCCCTTTCCTGTGAGTCATCAGTGACCTCACAGCCCTGTCAGAGTGGGTCGGACAGGTTGTCATGGATACCGGAATGCAGCACATCAGCGATAACATTTTGTGAAATGCACTGAATGCAGCCAATCGTGCTGTCATTCAGTGCTCGGTTATGATTTTCCTGATGACCCAGCACTATATATAATTAAGCACGTGGCGTGCCACGCACTTTCTTTGCAGGGGTGGTGTTGGAGGTGGTCTCTGTGGCAGGAGGCTGCACTCAGAGCTAGCTAGGCTAGTTAGTAAAGAGAAAAAAAGATATTTATTCTTTATTTGGCTGCAGTGCCTGTGCCAGCTAGCCCTGTTTGTTTTTTAAGCAGTTTATTTAAGTGATCTGAGACGGTCTCTCTGTGCCAGGAAAAGAAGCTGCTAGCAGTGCCATTTTGTTTAATTCACCCTCTGGGCTAGGCTGCAAGCAAGCACCATTTGGGTGTTGTGGCTGGGAGAGATATATTCCATTTTTAGCTAGTTTGCTAGAATTTCCATTGGAAAATATATTTCATTGATTTTCCTGCTGTGCCAACAATTCCAGCTTTTTAAAACTGAGTTTGTATAATTCAACTCAGTCTCTCTGTGTACTGGGCTTCAGTGGGCTGGCAGTTTAGCAGATTGAACTTTATTATTGGGACAGTCTGTGCAGTGAAATCCCCAGTCTGCCTCTTTTGTGCATACAAGCAAGTTGTGTGTGTGTGTGTGTGCACACCACAGACAGTACATTAGTGCATAACAAGGTACTGTGATAGTGGGCAGTGGGCAGTTTAACAGACTGAACTTTATATTGGGACAGTCTGTGCAGTGAAATCCCCAGTCTGCCTCTTTTGTGCTTACAAGCAAGCTGTGTGTGTGTGCACAACACACGTTACATTATTTTTGGGATGTTAATATGTTTTTAGTTGCTTTAATACAAAGACTTTTGAGTGTATAACTATTACCCTTATCCTGGACATTTTATTGTTCATTTGCTGTACATATATAAAGTGTATTTCTGCTATTTCAAAGTTCATCATGTTCATTCAGTAAAGTTGAGTTGAATTATATTCTTTGAGTTTATTTGCTTTTCATCTGTGGAAGGAAGGGAAGGTTCGGAGCACATTTAGATAGAATGAGTCTATGCGGTCACCAAATGCTCCTATTAAGTAGTAAAAGATTGTGTTGTGTGTAAAGCAATTACAAAGTATTGGAACAGGGGGCCTTGAAATTGTATTTGGTTTCCACCAGTGCCATAAGAATCAACAGTGTGCAATGTGACATAAGTCTGATATTATAACTATTTTTCCCTATAGTAATCCTATTTCCTCAACTGGCCCAATAATCTGGAGTGAGGGTTAAATAAAGAAAATGAGGCCCGCTGTATGGGGAGGGAATACATATTCTGTTCCAAGCATAGGAGTAAATAAATTCCCCCTCTCTTGCTCAAGTGCGTTCATAATGACACAGCAAACATTGATTAATTGGTGCATAGCCTAGGAGAAGGAGTGGAACCTGCTCAAGCCCTCCTGATGCAAGTTATACCTGCTGAAATGAGCGGGCAAGAAATAGTAGCAATACTAGAAAAAACAACTACTCTGGAAAGGATAAAAGTCATAGGGTGTATTTTTGAACCTTTTGTAAGAGTCTCACGGTATTGTATATTTGCAAGCAGGATGTGAGCCCTTTCGCTATTCCTCCTGAAGTAATGCAAAAATAGGAGCCTCTCCCTGGAAAATGTTAGTGCATAAGGAAGACTGTGGAGATTCGGAAATACCTTCAGAAGATAATACCTTGCTGGAAGAGCTTACTTCCTTATAGTAAGGATTCACAGCTAGCAGGTAGGCCCCATGACTTGCGGCACTCACCCCAGGATGCCAACAAGTTTGTCGTGGTTTGTGTGCTGCTGCCGGTCCCCACGAGGCAGAGACTGCCAGCAGCAAGGCCCAGGACTGAGCTCCTTGAGGCATGGGGCACCGCTGACTACCACACCTCCCAGCCTCTCATAGGTGTGCATGCATCCAGCAGCCCCACACTTAAAGGGCACACAGCAGGAGCTTGGCCACAGTGTCCTCCAATGACATCACAGCCTCCTCTGCATATAAGGCTCCTCTGGAGGAGAATCAAACACCTCAGCAATGGATCTCCTGCTTGCAGCGCGTGTTGCTACTTCCTGCGACCCTGGTTCCTATCTTCCAGCCTTGCCTCATCCAGCTTTGCCTCATCCAGCCTCACCTTGCCTCCCATACACGTCTCATCCAGTGACTTCGTCCATCCTTGGCTTGCCTCTCCAGATCTTGATCTCTTGCCTGGACCTGACCACATTTGCCTGCCACCTGGATCTGACCCCTTGCCTGACCCTGACTATTTTTGCTAGCAACCTGTCCCGATCATGGCCCATCTTTGACTCAGTTAGTCTGCTGCCTGCCCTGACCCTGATGTGTCTCTGGACTCTAGCTATCATCCGTGTCCTAAGGACCCTCCTAAGTCCTGCTGGCTGCCAGAACCAAAGGGCTCAGCTTGTGGAGGAGGCAGCTGGTAAAGGCTCCAGACTGTCCCACTACAGAGTGCATTCGCCAGCTGCTGGCCTAGGCCTCTGGTGTTTGTCCTCAAGGCTGCATCAACTATGCCACAGCACTATGTTCTCACACACCTGCTACCCATCACACTTTTTAATTAGCAAAAGCAGATATCTGCAAGACTTTAAAGAAATTCTGACCCTGCAGCTGCTGTTACCATAGATACAGTTTTGATTATTCTTACACTGAGGAAACTAATGGAGACAGTAATGAAACCTCTTGGGGAAGAAACCAAGAACAAAAGACTGTACTTTCTCAGGCAAAATCCCTGTTCCCAATGGTGAAGAAGATTATGAAAACTGGATAGAGCAGACTGCCCAGATTGTGCAGGACACATTTGGTATTTCTGAAAGTGGGTTTGATCTGCTTTTTTGTTTTATGCAAACCAGTCAGCAAGATGGTGAAAAGCTTTCTGATTTTCTATCCCAACTGGAGACTCTTTTAAAAAGAGTTGTATAGTGGGGTGGAGCAGGACTCAGCTTTGCTGAAAACATTGATGAGAGGTGTGGCTAAGACTCAAAGAGAGGAAACAGCAGCTCCAGGGATTTCTACAGCTATTGAAGGAAATTTGTGAAGAGGAGCAAGAGGCTGCAAGTCACTCATTAGTGGGTACCTAAGTACTCCCTCAAACTGAAACCCATGCTGCTGATAAATTTGCTGAAGTGATTCAGTTGACTCAGCCAAAGGATTACAGGAGGAAGCAGCCTCTTTGAAAATACAGTGTAATGCTAAAAAAAAACCCCAAAGTTCTGAATGGTTGAAATCAAGTTTCTTATCTGATCACTTGCGGGAAGGAGACAGTGGAATATTGGAGAACTCCATCTGCCAGACTGAGCCAAGAAGCCTCTGCCTTGAAGATATATACTAGGCCTGGTATAGGGACTTGAAGTGGTCCAAGGAATAATCAGTATTCCAGAAGTCCTGTTAGGATGGAATCAAGTTCCACTACTGCTCACCATTGTGGTGCTCACATGTGGTAAGGAAGGACATGGAGAAGTCCATATTCAAAAGCATTTAGCTGGCTAAATCAGACATTATCGCTGACAAAATATCATAGTTTAAAATGACGTTTCTACGTATCTTTGTCAATATTATTAAAGACTTTCATGCACCTACACTCCATGGAATTAATAATTTTCTGTCAAGTACGTCACTAAATTCAAAAAATATATTTATGGAGTAGGAGGGAGGTTTCATATACAGTGTAGGTGTCCCCGCACCAATACCAGCCTCCTCCCCCGTGGTGTTTTTTTTAACTAGAAATTTTTTTGTGAAAGTCCCACTAGAACATCAGACTCTTCCATGGCACTATGATCATTGAATATATGTATGGAATAAGCACTGTTCAAGCTGTCAAACTTTGAAATAAATTTTGAAGAGGGTCCACATTCCACTTCCCGAATATGTTGGTCAATGATGTAAAACCTTTAATTATGATCCTGACATGAACCGTCCATGTTTCAGACGTTGGCCTTTCCTCAGGGGAATGCAATGGCAATATATAACCAACCTTATGGGGTCCCAACCTCTCCGCACACTGATTCTTCTTGTCTGTTGACTCGGGTATACCACCTCGTGTAGACTTTACTCAATCATGAGCCTCCGGAAGAATGATTGAGTAAAGTCTACATGAGGTGGTATACCCGAGTCAACAGACAAGAAGAATCAGTGTGCGGAGAGGTCTTTGTCACCCACTTTTAATTGAGAAGCAGGCCTCCTGTGGGCATCAGTGGTCTTCTTGGCTCTTTGGGCTGCCTTTAGGAATAGGGCATTGATGAGGGTCCAGAGACCCTGGAGTTCCAGGGCAGATAGTTGAGCTGCTGGTGAGGGTACTGCCACGGGGAGAGGCAGAGGAGGCAAGGTTCGTTTGTCATAGACCACTTGAAATGGTGACGACCCGATAGAATTACAGATGTGACAATTGTGAGAAAATTCTGCCCCAGGGAGAAGAGATGCCCAATTATCCCTGCATTCATTGACTACGCTAACAAACTGAGCAATAAGTATTGCGTGATGTATACTGAATATAACATGAAGGATAATGTAATGGAAATCTTAGGTTATAATTCTACTTCAAAGCACCCCAATTAATTTGATGTATCAATATGCATTTACCATCGTGATGAAATAGATTTTATATAAAATTGACCTAGAAAATATATTTGCTAGAAAATGTATATGATGTTATATCGACCTAGAATATGAGCATTGAGACAGAATGGGAATGATGATCCAGCTGATATTATAAACTGTTGTGATTTGATTTTATATCGACAGTATATAAAATGCCTAAATAAATAAATAAAAATGGGAATATCTCATCACCTGGAAGGAGTATCACCCCCCTAAGAAAACACACAGGAACCTGCCGCACCCTCCATTTCAACAAACCGAGACCCTCAGGAAGAGGGTTTAAGAACTGATGTACTGTTGTGCTCGGCAGTCCACGGGGCAAGGCTGTGGACTGCCGCGCTTACCTGTACTCCTTATGCCATGGCAGACCCCCTGGATTGTGCCGTGGCTGAGCACCACACTCATGCAGGCCCAATGCAGCCTGCAGCAGGACATCACTGACCACACTCCAGCACTTCCCTAGGCATACGCATGAGTGCCTGACTGAAACTTAAAGGGCTCGAAGCAGGAAATTCCCTGTGGTGCCTACTTCTGATGTCACAATCTTCAGTCCTTAAAAGAGTCTTGCTCCCAGTCCTCCACGCCTTGGCAATAGGTCGACTACATGGTTGGTAGAGCAAATTGCCTCTGCGTGTCATAACAACATAAGAACATAAGATATGCAATATTGGGTCAGACCAAGGGTCCATCAAGCCCAGCATCCTCTTTCCAACAGTGGCCAATCCAAATCACAAGTACCTGGCAAGTACCCAAACATTAAATAGATCTCAAGCAACTATTGCTTATTAATTAATAGCAGTTTATGGATTTTTCCTCTAGGAACTTATCCAAACCTTTTTTAAACCCAGTTACACTAACTGCCATAACCACATCCCCTGGCAATGAATTCCAGAGCTAAACTATGCGCTGAGTGAAAAAGAATTATCTTCGATTTGTTTTAAATGAGCTGCTTGCTAACTTCAGGGCATGCCCCCTAGTCTTTCTATTATCTGAGAGAATAAATAACTGATTTACATTAACCTGTTGAAGTCCTTTCATGATTTTGTAGGCCTCTATCATATCCTCAGTCAGTCGTCACTTCTTCAAACTTCTTTAGCCTTTCCTCATAGGGGAGCCGTTCCATGCCCCTTATCAGTTTGGTCGCCTTCTCTGCAGTTTCTCCAGTGGAACTATATCTTTTTTGAGATGCGGCATGGAACGATACAGAGGCATTATGATATTCATCGTTTTATTTGCCATTCCCTTCCTAATAATTCATAACATTCTGTTTACTTTTTTGACCATCAAGGCACACTGAGCCGATGATTTCAATGTGTTATCCACTATGATACCTATATCTCTTTCCTGGGTGGTAACTCCTAAGATAGAACCTAACATTGTGTAACTACAGCAAGGTTTATTTTTCCCTATATGCAACACTTTGCACTTATCCACATTAAATTTCATCTGCCAGTTGGAAGCCCAATCTTCCAGTCTTGCAAGGTCCTCCTGCATGTTATCACAATTTGTTTGAGATTTAACTACTCTGCATAATTTTGTGTCATACGCAAATTTGATCACCTCACTTGTCATACCCCTTTCCAGGTTTCTGGTTGCTCCTTTGTTTCTGTGTTCCTGGTCCTTGTCTTGTCAGTACTGGTCTCTGCTCCTGAGTTCATTGTCTTCAGTTCTTCTACATCTCCGTGTGGTCAGTCTTTGGTTCTTCAGTGTCTTCTTGTGGTCAGTTTTCAGTTCCTTATCTTCAAGTCGTCAGCCTTCAGTACCTTCCTCTGCCCACCTGTGCTGTTCCTTGCCTCCCTGCTTGCCTCTCCATCCTGCATCCCTTCGGACACATCTCTGGTTTTGACTTCAGCTTGCTGCTCGACTTTGATTGAACTCTGCCTGCCACTGACCACCACCTGGACCTTGACTCTGCTTGCATACCGCCTTCCCTGACCACTGTCCGACTCTGACTTCACCTGTATTCAGCCTGCCCCAGACCCTGGCCTGTGACCCTTGGTCTGACCCATTCTGGCATGTTCTTATGTTCTTATGGTTTTAGAAGCGCTTCTGTAGTCTACAGAGAATCCTGTTTCCAGGTAAGTAAACCTGCTGTTTGTCTGGCTAACTCCAAAAGATGACCAGATAAATCCTTTGAATATGGACCTTAGAGCTACCACAGAGATGAAATCAAGACTCACAAAACTTTTCTCACCAACACTAAACCTTCTGTGTGATCTCCATGATTGGCCAGATCTCACTTGCTGCACTACATGCCTGGAATAAAGTTCCAGAGTTAGCCTGTCATGCTCCCCCTCTGGCCATATTCAAATCATTCTAAAAGCTCACCTTTATTGAGATTGCTTTCAATACCTTAACCACGTCTTTACAATAAATACACTTCCCATAGACTTGTTTATCATGTATATTTGTCTTGACTAGGTTGTAAGCAGGGAGTGGGACTCTTTCTTATGTGTATTTGTACAGTGCTGCGTATATCTAGTGGCACTTTAAACATGATAAATAGTAGAAGTAATAGTAATCTCAGATACTAAGTCCAGCTTGCAATGACTGGATCTTAATTAATCCAGCGGTCTTTACTTTTCTAACATTGCTGCTTTGTGCTCATACATTTTACACCAAATTTTATGTTGGATCTTTTCCAGTCTTTTTGATTTGGTAGACTGTAATTATAAAGTGATGTTAGTTAAGGATTCATGCCTTTTACTGATGGAAAGATTTCATCTCTTGCCTAATTTTCATTATCTCTGTGCCTGCTTTGGAATGCTTTGTGCACTATGTATCTCCGTGGAAGGCTTTTTTTTTTTTTTTTTTTTTTACCATTCTATCAACTGAAACACATAAAAATGTATTAAACCTAGGATACTTACTGGATTGGACCGTCCCTATGCCCTTGTGAACTTTCACCATAGACAGGTGGAATTTTTCTAATGCAGGATGCTTATGTATTAACAGTCTATTATCAATAGGCACCAATACAATTTAAGAGGATCCTTACAATACTCTGAAAACCTCAAACCAGATCCTTCATGATACTTATATAACTGTCTTTGTTCTACTCCCAGATCCTCATGTAAGAGTGCAAAGGATTAACTATTGACAGAACAATTTGACAAAAAAAATTTTTGTTGGAAGGAGCGGAACGTTTCATAAAAAGTAGGCTGATCGCGCATCAGACTCAAGCAAAAGTACGCTGGATTTTAGTAGATACGCGCGGAGCCGCGCGTATCCACTAAAATCCTGGATCGGCGCGCGCAAGGCTATCGATTTTGTATAGCCTGCGCGCGCCGAGCCGCGCTGCCTCCCCCCGTTCCCTCCAAGGCCGCTCCGAAATCGGAGCGGCCTCGGAGGGAACTTTCCTTTGCCCTTCCCTCACCTTACCCTCCCTTCCCCTACCTAACCCACCCACCCGGCCCTGTCTACACCCCCCCCCTTACCTTTGTCGGGGGATTTACGCCTCCCGGAGGGAGACGTAAATCCCCGCGCGCCAGCGGGCCTGCTGCGCGCCGGGCCGCAACCTGGGGGCGGGTACGGAGGGCGCGGCCACGCCCCCGGGCCGTAGCCACGCCCCGTACCCGCCCCCAAAACGCTGCCGACACGCCCCCGCAACGCCGCGCGCTCCGGCCCCGCCCCCCCTCCGAGAACCCCGGGACGTACGCGAGTCCCGGGGCTCTGCGCGCGCCGGGAGGCCTATGTAAAATAGGCTTCCCGGCGCGCAGGGCCCTGCTCGCGTAAATCCGCCCGGTTTTGGGCGGATTTACGCGAGCAGGGCTCTGAAAATCCGCCCCTATGCTTGGATCCCTTGAGAATGATTCCCTCTTGCCACATGGTCAATTGTATCCTGAACTTCTTGGCACAAATGTTAAGTATTCATGAGCCAGTCTGAGTTCATGTAGCTATTGCTTTGCTTTAAACAGGGCCGGCAGAAGCATTAGGTGGAGTAGGCGGCAGCTTAGGGCGCCGGACGTGGGCGGAGGGCAGAGTAGCCAGTAAGGGTGACAGTTTTGAAAGGACAGACGAGATGAGAAGTGGTGCAGAGCTGGAGGGCGTTTTCCATTTTTGGGTATGTATTTCTTTGAGGAGCCGGAGTCATTTGTCGTGTGCGATTTGAGAGATAGAGAGAGAGAGAGATCATGTAATGTCAGATGACGACATCACCGCCTAGGCAAGTTGGACACCCTTCCGCCGGCACTGTGCTTGAAACTATTTCCAAGGTTGTCTGAGGCTGCCTGAGAAATTTTCCCTGACTGCTTTGCTTCTCATGTTGGTTTTATAGAACTATTCATATATTCCTACAAAGCTGACAGACTGATAGCAGCATTTGGTTAATGGGTCTGGTCTATATTGCAGAGGGCATCATTTGCTGCTGATGCAGGGCAGGGCCAAGACCAGGCTGTTGCCTCAGAGCTTTCTGTTTCTGAACAGTAGGGGGCAGGGTGACATGTCAAATGTTTCCAAATGCCAGTCTGGCACACCACGCTTTGCCAACCTCTGACCTATAACAATTTTAGCCCATTTACCTAGAAGAGCGTCTGTCTGCCCTTTACCCCCTAGTAACTATTGAAGTGTTTTTCCAGTTTCATTTAAGTTTATGCCACAGATAGTAGTGCAGCCATTAAGCCAGGCTCACTCTTTTCTTGTGCTATTGATGCACCAACATTTAGGATCCCTTATTCTCTTATTTCCTTTAAGGAAACAGGCCAGTTCAGTTTAGTTCAGTCAGAGTACACATTTTTTAAACTACCCTGCCATTGATTGACAACAAGCATTTTAAAAGATGTCTGCCCTGCCATTGGATGGTATCTCTGGTTGCCAGCTGACTCCATTTTTTACCTGCTTTGCAATAGGTAAATACTGTATCCAATGTTTAATGATGTACTTAGTACATTGAAATTTACGCAGGAGGCAATTTTCAAACTATGCGCGTACTTTTTACCTACAGGCTTTGTATCATTTCTTAAAGAAAAAATACATGTGTATATTTCATTTTGAAACTTGCTGCAGGTACAAAGTACTTGCACTTGCATTTTCTGTGGGTAGAATTATGTCGAAAAAGTACATGCATAGAGTTGAATGTGCAATCTATGTTGAAAATGCAATTTCCTCCCCTGACCTAAACACGCCCCTGGGAGTGCCTCCTCTCAGTGCAGCTAAATGTGCATGGGTTATCTCAAAGAGTTATTATAGTTCAAATACAGTATATTGATGGAGACAATGTCAGTCTACCTTTCAAATGCTTTCAACCTGCAGAAATAATGCCGTAGCTCTGGTGTACATTAGACAAGTGTAGAACCCAGCTGCTGCATTAATTAGTTTTATAGTGTGTTTGCTCTTCGTTCCACATCCTTTGTACATCAGATGAATACATATTGTCAGTAAGAACCTCGCAATAGAAAAATGTGTGGTAAAATTTATACTGAACAATAACAGTTCACCAACAAGAAATTATTTTATTTTACATATGCACACAATAACTGTGCACGAAATTAAATGCCACAGTAAACATTAATATATCAGCGAGGGACCATCCAATGGCAGGGCAAACCCCCTCGCTGATATATTAATGTTTACTGTGGCATTTAATTTCGTGCACAGTGATTGTGTGCATATGTAAAATAAAAGAATTTCTTGTTGGTGAACTGTTATTGTTCAGTATAATCTTTGCCACATGTTTTTCTATTGCGATTTATCTATATGTGTGTGCTTTCCACTTCGCCCCTCTCTTGTGTCAGTAACAACCTTGCAGGTGCCATTTCTTCTTCTCTTTCCTACTTCTTCTGGAAACTGGATGAGTATCCTCACCTTCGCCAAGACTTTTGCTGTGTGGGCACTGACTATCTTGGGCTGATTAAATCAGATGGAAAATAAACAAGTTCTCAAACAAAAAAATGTGAAAGAAAGGTTGGAAAAACTTCCTTTCAACTGAAGATCCAAAATAAAGAATCTTCCATAACCTCAAAAGGTAAAATCAATGAGAAAGTCTCTTAAATCCATGTCCCACTAAATTGGGCTTAAGATTTCTCTAGAAAAAAGAGAACTGAAAAAAGTACTCCTATCCCTTAGAATTTCAACTGAAAAAATCCACAATTGCTCTAGGAGTCACAGGAAACAACTATTGCAGAAGGTTCACATGGAGGTGCTGTGGCATGGATGGCAAGTTATTATTTCCTCCTATAAATACATAGCCTTTTTACAAGATGACACCTTCATAGGGATCCCAGTGGGTCCTTACACATGCCAAAGGAAGAAGCTTGCAAGGGAGTTAATTGCTCCATTAGTTGACTAAGATATAAAAGGGTGCTCAGAGAGAATAATGCTATAGCAGAAATACTAAATGAATTCTTTGCTTCAGTTTTTGCTGACAAATGATTGTTCAAAAGAACTAAGGCAAATCACTATGAAACTGGAAAATTATGCTACAGCAAACTGACAAGCTAAACAGTAGCAAATCTCCATGACCTGATAGTATTTACCCCAGAGTTATGAAAGAACTCCTCTAAAGTGGAGGAGTAGCCTAAGGTTAGAGTAGCCAGCTGCAAACCAGGTAAGCCAGGCTTCAAATCCTGCTGACGTTGGTCATGACCTTGGGCAAGTAACTTTACTCTCCAATGTCTCAGGTACAAATAGATGGTAAGCACTCTGGGGCAGGGAAATACCTACAGTACTTGCATATAATCTGCTTTGAAGTGGCTAGCCAGTCCTGAAAGGTGAAATATACATCATCCATTAAATGAAAGTAGTTGCAGATCTGAAGTACAAAATTCTAGTATCAACACTGCTCCTGTAAAAAGATAGATGCTTTGTGGAGTTTGATATCTTTTCTGAGACCAATATAAGAACTATCCAAATCTGCTGCAGGCATAATTTACATAGAACAGAATTATTATGCTTTTAAACCATTACATCATTGCTGATGTCATTTTTATTTGTCAGATAGGGATATACGGAGAGATTGACAATTCACTTAAGTGGATTTTGAACTGCCTAGAACTATTCATGTAAATTCATAATGGGGTAGATTTTCAAAGGGTTGCGTGCATAAGATACGCGCGCAACCCCCGAAAACCTACCCCTGCCTCCCCTGCGCGTGCCGAGCCTATCTTGCATAGGCTCCGATTTCGGAGCGGCCTTGGAGGGAACGGAGGCAGGCTACTCGGCTCGGCTTGCGCAGGTTGCACAATTGTGCACCCCCCTGCACGTGCCAACCCTGGATTTTATAACATGCGCGCGGCAGCATGTTTGGTCACATAAAAAAGAGGCAATATATTGGCCATTTTATGTGGGGGGTGGGCGACGTTCTGAATCTACACTTGCAAATGGTATGCTGATAATATGTGCAACGTATGCCTTCATTTTGAAATGGTTTAAATTACACATATACATTTCACCATGTAACAGCCAGTTCTTAAAAAACAATATAGTCAGGTAAATTGGGTTTGAAAATCAGGTTTTGTGCATGCTCAAAAGTCCATGCATAATTTGCTATTAGTCACCCTACTGAAAATATACCTATTTTACAAGAAAACAAGATATGCAATAATTGGCTATAACCAAGTGATTTTCTTACTTGCTGCTCATTTCTCTCATTTTATATATTTTAAAAGTATGGGTTCCTGCATAAACTTGTCCCATCTCTTCATATCTTGTAACTGCTATAAATGACCTGAGTAGCTATTGACCATTCTCAAACCTACCGTTTCTGTTCTAATACAGTTGCCTGACTTCCTATTTACCACAAATAGCTTTGACTCATTCCATTCAGGCTTCAAGCTTCATTTAGCACTGAGACTCGCCTAGTAAATCTAGTTAATGAACTCTGACTATACATGGATCAGGGCTAAGCAGCTCTGCTAATATTTCTTGATTTCTCGGCAGCGCTTGACATTATTAACTATAATATCCTAATCATCAATCTAAAGGACCTAGGACTTGCAAACACAGTGCTAGCCTGGTTGAAATCCATCCCAGACATTATCCATGTGATCAGCATTGTCACACCTCCATGCTCTATCTTGAGGAATGCCTCAGGGATCTATACTGTCACCCACACTATTTAATATCTAGATGGCTCCATGAGGTAAAATTATCAGAGACTATCAAGTCACCTACTATTCATATGCCAATGCATTCAGTTATTAATCCCTTTTGGACTGGACCCTGCCAAATCATAAACATGTAGATAAAAGTGTGCACGTTGATAGAGTATATTTGGAATTTTAGAAGGCATTTGACAGTCACTCATAAGAGACTCCTCAGGAAATTGGGACATCAAGGGATTGGAGGCAGTGTCTGGATAAAAGAAAAAACGTATCCAACTACGTTAAATATACTGTTGCAGGTGTAAACCCTTGGGCCGAGGTAGAGTTGGTGAAACCTGCAGAGAGGAGCCCTGCAGGTCCCCACTGCTGGCTGGCAGAGCTGGCTGTAGCAGAGGTCTAATTGGAGCTTCACCTATACCAGCCCTCGTTCCCCTTAGGCTGAGTCCTCGTGTGCCAGGACCGGCAGGAATTAGGTGCAGACTTCTGCTGTAGAGGCGTTAATTTCTGAGAGTAAAATGTGCAGCTTAGCTGCACATTTTACTTTCTGTATCGAGCGGGACTCATCAACATGCATTTGATGTTGAGCACGCTATTAGTTTCAGGGGCGGTTGGAGACGCGATTTCCATGCGCTATTACCCCTTACTGTATAAGGAGTAATAATAGCGCATCGAAAACGTGCATCCAAACGGGGGCTAACGGTGTGCTCGGCCTGAGCGCACCATACTGAATTGGCCTGATTGTATGCAACTCTATCCCACGTATATTCATTGTGGATATCCTGAAAATCTGATTGGCTAGTTGTGCCCTGAGGATTGGGTTGAGAAGCACTAGACTATAGGATGGATCAGCCATAATACATGGTGCAAACCTGAATCCAACTGTCATAGCTCAGTAAAAGTCTTGCTAAGTATGTGCGGAAATTCTTTATGTACCTTCTGTCTCTTGTAGAGCTTAAGCTTTAGCAAGGTAGCCAAGTCTCCAGGGAAGCAGGCAGGTATTAAATATGGCTGATTCATCCTGCTATCGATGAGAATGACCTGTAGCAAAGGAAGTAGTAACCAAAACTGTGACAGAATTTAAAAATGCTTGGGATATAGAGCACAATGATAAGAGGTAGAAAAAATGAGGGGGGAGAGTCTTGAATGTGAACTCAGTCATATGGAACATTGGTGGCCCAAGAGGGGAGAATGTAAGCCAATGTGCAAGGCCTAGCAGTTCTGCTGCATCATGTTTCCAAGAATGCTGGGGTAACCTGCATAAAGCATCCATGGATACAACCCTAACATCAACTAGAATAGGGCAGCCATGTTTGGATAATAGCCTCACTAGCTTTGGCAGCTGTTTGGATTATTACCAAGTTTGGTGATAAGACATGGGAGAGAGCTTGCTTGCATTTTGAATTAAGCATGGCACTTGTAAGAACCAAAAAGGAACATTTGAATTTTAGATTTTAAATTTCCTGATAATGTCAGGAATAGCCTTCTAACAGAAGTGATGGAGGCTAGCACCTTTAGGAATTTCAGCACACGTGGGTCGTATATAAAGAGCAGAGGTTGGAATAGGAATGAGTGGTTGAATATAAGACAAGGAGTGTGCCGGTTTTTTCGCCCTCCCCCTTCCCCCGATTTACGATTTTTTGACAATAAATCGGGGGAATTGTTATTGTATCGCGGCTCTAACGATTTTTGACGATTTAAAATATATCGGACGATATTTTAAATCGTCAAAAAACGATTCACATCCCTAATGCCTAGATCTTTTTCCTGGGTGATAGCTCCTAATATGGAACCTAACATCATGTATCTACAGCAAGGGTTATTTTTCCCTATATGCAACACCTTGCACTTGTCCACATTAAATTTCATCTGCCAGTTGGATGCTCAATCTTCCAGTATTGCAAGATCCTCCTGTAAAGTATCACAATCCGCTTATGATTTAACTACTCTGAATAACTTTGTATCGTCGTATTCCTTTCCAGATCATTTATATATATATTGAAAAGCACCGGTCCAAGTACAGATCCCTGAGGCACTCCACTGTTTACCCTTTTCCAATGAGAAAATTGACCATTTAATCCTACTCTCTGTTTCCTGTCTTTTAACCAGTTTGTAATCCACAAAAGGACATCGCCTCCTATCCCATGACTTTTTAGTTTTCTTAGAAGCCTCTCATGAGGGACTTTGTTGATTTTTTGAGAGCTGATTTTATGTTCTATACTGTTGTGTTTTAGCTATGTATTGCTCTATTTTAACTTACTTTACGTTTATTCTATGTATGTTTTATTTTAGCCACCTAGAACTGGGTATGAGTGGCATATAAATTTCTTTTAAACAAATAAATATAATCCTACCAGTAGAAACCCAGTGAGGTTCCCTACATATATTTGCATGTACTGCCTCCATTGTATGCAAATATATCTCAAATATATTCATTGTGGATATCCTAAAACCAGACCTGTTTTTAGCATTCGAGGACCGGAGTTGTTTCCCTGGGCTACTCTTTAGGTTTTGGAGAGTCACACGTAGCACTGAATCATTATTTTTAGTACAGCTGCTATATTTTATGTTCTTAATGTATGATGTTTCTGTATGTTCTTTTACTGAAGTGGACTGTTAACTACATGCACACTTCCAAAATATTCAGTGTATTTTAATACCGATAGAGGTGTGTTTTATGTATTTATCGAGCTTTAAAACCACAAGTAGCAAAAGCAGTATATTTTCTTGGCATGTATCAACAGTTGCAGCAGGACTAAAGCCAAATCACTAGTCATTTAGCGGTCAGTATTGAAAGGGGTTTGTCCAGGTAACTTTCAATTTACCTGAACAGACCGGAAAGTTTTAAATTCCCACCCCTCTAACCAGATAAATGTATCCAGATGAAAAGGGGAGTTCTAGAGTCATTTTTGGGTGGGCCAAAGCATTCTGACTAATTAATCTGAATAACACAGATACTCAAAGTTTCCCAGTAAGTTATTTGGACAACTTTAGATGTTTGAAGAGGCAGCCATTGAATATACAGCATTAAGTATCTTATCTGATCAAACTGCAGCTGAATACCGGCTTCTTCATTTATATGACAAGGAAGGCTTTAATTACCTTACTACAAGAAACTGGCCAGTAAGAATGAATTAATACAGGGTTACAAGAACTGGACAGTTCTACTATTCGGCATCCAGCTAACTACCAGCTCTATCTTCCTTTAGAAGACAACAAGTAAAAAGACTTCTTATAAACTAAAGAATTGTTGAGCCCATTCTACAGTAGCATTAAAGGATGGGATCACTGTTTGACATCCCCACTTAGTGGTTCCTGTTTTCTATGGATAATGCTATGCCCCATCTAATGTAGTCCTTTGTATCATGTGTCTAGCCCATCTAACAGCGGAATTCATATTGCATGAGAAATAATTAAGTCTAACAAGGATATCCTGTAAATAATATGTTAAATAACACCGTTGATTTAATGCTTGGCATAACTTTGCTATGCTTGTGTAAATATTAGACTACCCATCCCATGTCCACACCTACTGCACTATGTAAACTCAAATATTCACCTTTCCATCTGAATGAATATTTGAATGATTACTTTTAGAGGAACAAAAGAAGCAAAACTGCAAAATATATCAACTTGTGTGCCTCTTCTAATGGTTTTATTCTGGAATCATCTTTCTTTTTTATCCTAAGGTTATTGTTGGAAGGGTAAAATCCAGGTCCCTTTGGAGCCTTACCCGAAATTTGACCCTGAATTGGCAATTCTGAGTTTACCGACAGCATTCTGCGCACAGATGATAATGTCTGCCCATAGACGTTAATGTCTGTGGGCAGAACGCTGTTGGTAAACACCACCGTTTAATAAGAACAGGCCCCTTAGGTCGCTCCCGAAGGGGCGCGACCTAAGGGGCCTGCCCCTTAGCGAGCCCCTTGGAGAGACCCAGGAGCCAGAACTAAGGCCCGTGCAGCAATATACTTGCCCTCACTTTGGTAGCTCATCAACCAGCACGCAGACAAACTTCAGCAGCACTCAACCAGCACGCAGACAAACTTCAGCAGCATTCAACCAGCACGCAGACAAACTTCAGCAGCATTCAACTAGCACCAAACCAGCTCACTACAACGTACATCCAACTCTTATCTGACCTTCAACAGCATTCATCCAACACCAATCCAACCCACAACAGCATTCATACTGCCATTACATCCCTGTTATCTATAACAAGCCTTCATTCAACCGACAATGCTCTACCGCCCAAGCTCCTACAAATCCCTCATCCCAATCATGATTTCCCCTACCACACAGTTTCTAGGTCTCACCTTATTTACCATCTTCCTATTTAACGCACAATCACTTACCAACAAAACTTTAATACTTAATGACCTACTGCTGGACTCAACACCGGATTTTTGCGCCATAACAGAAACTTGGCTCAAACCCACTGACATTGCACTCATTAACCAACTACCAACACAGATCTACGACTTCTTCTCTATCCCAAGACAAAAAAAAAGAGGAGGGGGTATCTTTCTAGCTGCCAAAAAATCCCTGAGGTTCACACTCTATCCTATCAACACAAATACCAAATTAGAACTAGGATTGTTCAAATCAGAAGATCTGCAAATCCTTCTAGTCTACGCCCCTCCAGGCCTTCTAGAATCAGACACCTCTCCCATTCTAGAAACTATAACTTTACACCTAAACCTTGACTCCCCAGCTATAATCTTGGGCGACTTCAACTTACATGTTGACAAAGTTCCCCTTTCAACGAACTGCGAAGCCTTCCTCACCGCAATGTCCGCTATGGGTTTCAAACAACAAATCAACAAACCCACTCACAAAGCAGGACACACTCTCGATCTTTTCTTTACAAACGCCGGCATTTCTCAAACAACTCAACCTGAATGTCAACAAGTCCCATGGTCAGACCACTCCTTAATCTCCACCAGCTTTTCCCTACCACAACCAGATCTCAAACCTGACACAAGACCCTCCTTTCTCTACAGAAAAACATGTAACTCTGAACTCCTCAGCAAAGTTTTAGCCCCAGAACTACCGTCCATCAATGTTTCTACAACCGAATTCCGCTCTTCAATCTTGGTCCAAAATAACAAAATCAGTAGCAAACACTCTTTGCCCACTGACCACCAAAAAACACTCTACAAAAGCATCCAAAAGACAACCCTGGTTTAATGATGAACTGCGAAATCTCAAACAACTACTTCGGCAGAAAGAAAGAAAATGGCGCAAAGCCCCCTCACCGGCCTCAGTCTCTGACTACAAACGTACACTCCACCAATACAAAAACAGTATACAGAAAACAAAAAAGAGACTTCTATGCCCGTCAGGTTCATCACCTCATCTTTGACTCAAAAGCTTTATTCGCCTTCGTCTCTAATCTCACTAAACCTATCACTCCGGATATACCACCAGAACTTTCTCAGACCAAAGCAGACGAACTGGCTCTTCATTTCAGCAAAAAAATCTCTGACCTCATCAATCAATTGCCACCAACCACTAGCTCTCAAGATTTCACACACATTCTCCCTAACAAAGATATCCAACTTAACGCATTCGAACCCATCACTGTCACAGAAATACAATCGGTGTTGAAGAAAATGAAACCTTCATCACACCCCTTCGATCAAATTCCTTCCAAAATGCTACTTCTCATTCCTGATACTATATCAAAATCACTAGCCGAAATTATAAACTGTTCACTGTCCCAGGGTATCTACCCAGATGAACTAAAAACAGCTTCAATCAAACCCCTCTTAAAAAAACCGAATCTAAATCCAAGCGATCCCAATAACTTCCGCCCTATTTCCAACCTTCCATTCATAGCCAAAATAATGGAAAAATTGGTGAATACACAACTCTCCAACTACTTGGAAGATCACGGAATTCTATCTCCAAACCAATATGGCTTTCGTAAAGCTGCAAGCACAGAAACATTACTTCTTTCACTCTCAGACTTCCTCCTCGCCGGAATAGACAAAGGCAAAGCATTTTTACTAATCCTCCTCGACTTCTCGGCGGCCTTTGACACCGTCACCATCACCTCCTTCTAAAACAACTAGCTAATATCGGAGTTACAGATACTTCACTAACATGGTTCAAAACCTTCCTGGAAAACAGAGGATATAGGGTTAAAATTCATAATACAGAATCACAATATCACCCCTCCACCAGAGGGGTGCCACAAGGTTCATCCCTTTCACCCACTCTATTCAATGTATACCTGCTACCTCTTTGTCAACTATTAACAAAATTAAAACTGAAACACTTCCTCTTCGCTGACGACGTACAGATTGTGATCCCTATAAAAGAATCTATCAAGATAACAATGGAATACTGGGATAGTTGCCTATTAGAAATCAAATACCTCCTTAACAGCCTTAACCTAATCCTTAATGCGTCGAAAACGGAATATCTCCTTATAGCACCTGAAAACAACAACACACTTTCAAAGCCTCCAACCATTCTACAAACCACACATGTAAGAGATCTAGGAGCCATCTTAGACAACCGTCTTAGCCTCAAACCATTCATTAACAAAACTACCAAAGACTGCTTCCACAAATTACATATTCTGAAAAGAATAAAGCCACTTTTCCACGCGCATGACTTTAGATCAATCCTACAAGCAATAATCTTCTCCAAACTAGATTATTGCAATTCTTTACTACTAGGCCTCCCAGCTTCCTACACCAAACCTCTACAAATGGTACAGAACACTGCAGCCAGAATCCTCACAAACTCCAGGAGAATTGACCACATCTCCCCCATCCTCAAAGACCTTCATTGGTTACCGATCCACTTCAGAATTATGTACAAAACCATCATGATTATCTACAAAAACATCCATCAACACACTCAACTCGACCTACAAATCCCTTTTAAAAAACACACATCTGCCAGACCCATCAGGGAACACTACAAAGAATCACTACAGGTTCCACATGCCAAAACCTACCACCACAAATCCTACAGTTCAAGAGCTCTCTCATCTGCAGGTCCAATCCTTTGGAACTCCATCCCCCCGGACTTAAGACAAGAACCATGCGCTCTAACTTTTAGGAAAAGACTAAAAACTTGGCTTTTAAAAAAGCATTCCCAGATCTGGATTAAATTCTCCACCCATCAGCATAAAACACAAAAGTTAGTGAACTGTAACAAAAACCCACTAACTTCACACGCAGTGACAACAACATATTATACTTCACTACAATTCATATTTGGTCAATCTTTCCTACCCATCTATATTTTATAATTTTATACATATTTATTAATTGATACAGTTGGCTAAAATGTTAATATTCTTTCTTTAATTTCCTCCCCTTTCAGATCCTAGTTATTTTTCCTTGTTTTTTGTAACTTCCTCACATCCTAAATATTGTTACAATGTTTTTATTTGTTAAGTTTCTTATTATATTTGATGTCGAATTGGGAAATGTTTCTACCATGTTACTCTCTGCAGTTATTCACATTGTTAATTGTAAACCGGGTTGATGTGATTCATATCACGAAACTCGGTATAATAAAAAATAATAAATAAATAAATAAAGAACAGTGTTAGATCTAAAGATACTGGTTAATGGCAGTTTAGAGGAATTTCCATACCTGGAATGTAGTTAAGAAGACAAATAAAGAGGAAAAACTCAATGAAAAATATCCTGGGATTTACAAATTGAGATCCCCCTGAGAAAGCCTGGTTCAATGGGTGAAACAAGGCCTTTGTTGGGACTTTTTGAACTTTCTGTGATTGGGGCCTCTGAACTCTTCATAATCTTCAGGAACAAGAATTTTTAAACTTCTGTTATTGGGGCTTATGAAATCTGTACAATTTTTAGGCAAAGAGGCTTATGTGCCGCCAACGATTCTCTAGGTATTCAAGTCCAGTTTATCTCAGAAAGTTTAAGACAATTTTTGATCTACAAGGAAAATATATATTTATATACAGGGGAACATTTTGAATAGTTTTCGGAATTGTCTAGAAATTCCTGTGAAACCGTGAACTTCAACATGGATAATAAGCATACAGCTGCCTTGATGTGAGTTATAAGAATAGTAGAGTGGCTTTCCTCCTCTTCCCCCATTTCCCCCTACCTGCCCTCTTGTTACCTTGCCCATCATTGCTCCTTCTGTGAGCACACCCCCTTATCATTGCCGAGCTTGAATCCCCCTCACAGGGCAGTGTCAGCTCAGACTTCAGCAGGCCATGGGTTTTGGCTAGATTATGAAGCATGCAGCAGGCTAAGAAAATGTCACAGAGCTTAGTGGAGATATGTAGCAGACCATTTCCTGATTTCTCCAGGCAGTTAAAGCAGTTTTTGAGTAAGCCAAGTATCCTCTCTGTGACAGCTTTGGTCTGCCTGTGGGTTTTGTTATATTTCTGTATGAATGTATATATTTATTTATTTGCTTTGTATTCCACAGTTCAAAGCAGATTCCAGAAAATATATAAAACAAGCATAACCCACTAGTTTTTGATTCACCTGTCTGTATTAAGGAAAAGGTAAGTAGTAATTTATCCTTATTAAACTTGAACCAGTGAATCACTTGATCTTCAGCAGGTCAAAAAATTGTGTTCTTGGCCTATAGATGCTCTCAATGGGGCACCTCCTCCTCCTTTGTTGTCTCTCCCTCTGCTGAGGCAGAATCCACACATATATAATCATTTCCTCATTTCACTCCACCACCTATAACACCCTCAGCCACCACTACTACACCTTCAGTCACCCTGACAAATAGCAGTCACACACACTTTCCAAATGCAGACATGCATACCCCAAGGCAACACAAACATAGAAACCAAGCAAGCAAACGTATCCTGAGGTACACTGAATGACAAAAACTAAAGACAGACAAACTGATTAACAAACAAGCAAGGCCAGAAAAAGCAGCAAAACAGCAGAAAAATAGATAATTCCTAACAGACACAATTATTCCAACCAAAGGAACTGCAAACACTCACAAGCAACTCCTTGCAATCTTCAGAATCAAACACTAACCACCACTAAACAGTAGATCCCAAAAGGCAAGTGAAGTTAAACGTTTTTTTAAACTCTTTATAACTTTTCCAAACTTAACCTCTCATGAATGCATTGAGAAAAACAAACCCCAGGTGACAAGACAAACATTATAAAGAAAACATGCACATCCTTGGTACATAGGAAAAACCCAAAGTAGACCAACTATCCACTCTTCCGCCATCTCCAGTATGGCTCCCAAATATCTTGATATCTCTCTGACTGGTTCTTCTAAAGATAAAGAAAGCTTTTCCATAAGAGCAATATCCAATAGCTTAGATTCCCAACAGGAAATAGTAGGGGCATTCTTCCATTGATGGGCCACCATCAAATGCATTGCGTGGAGCAGGTGACCCACCAACTTCCTAAGGCCACTCATTTCCCACCTAGTAGACCATCGCTCCATCAAAAAAAGAGCAGGATCCACCCGCACCCCTTGTCCATATATGTGAAGTTTAAATTTCATGGTTAAATAGCAGGCGTAAAAGCATCTGTACATGTTTGATGATATATACCCTGTTTCCCCGACAATAAGACATCCCCCGAAAATAAGACCTAGTAGAGGTTTTGCTGAATTGCTAAATATAAGACCTCCCCCGAAAGTAAGACCTAGCAAAGTTTTTATTTGGGAGCATGCCCGTCGCACAGAACACCAGAGCATGCAGCTGTGATTTTTTTACCCTGCAGGATTCACAGTTAGTTGTCATCACAAACCAGCACAACCAGACAACTATTCAGAATATAATAAATGTTAATTTTTTTGTTCAACAATATATGTGAATTCTTCTTCATGGAAAAATAAGACATCCCCTGAAAATAAGGCCTAGTGCATCTTTGGTAGCAAAAATTAATATAAGACACTGTCTTATTTTCGGGGAAACAAGGTATATGTCCTCTGTTTATAAAATATGTAAGTGTGCATGTTCTTTCAAACCCTGGCTCCAGAATACTCTCAAAGCACCCTATTTGCACATGTACTTTTCCACATGGCAGAGACAATATGGGCCGGATTTTAAGCGGTACGCACAGGCGTAGATTTGTGCACACAACCCAGCGCACACAAATCTACGCCCAATTTTATAACATGCGCACACAGCCGCACGTATGTTATAAAAATCCGGTGTTGGCGCACGCAAGGGGGTGCATAGCTATATGCCATTTGAGAAGCTAAGAAAATGAATATGTGTAAAAGGGTTTCCATGAATGTGGAAAGCATATAGCGTGGGGCTGGCCCAATAGCAATATTATATGCTGTCAAGCAGAGAACCTTGATCTTCTGTTTAACAGGCAAGAGAAGGCAAGGAGTCTGCAGAGTGACTGCTATTTAAACTACAAACTATAAAAATACTCGACCTCTTCTCTACTTCACTGACTTTCGCACAGTACTACAATCTATTATATTCTCCAAAACTGACTACTGTAACGCTCTCTTGCTCGCTTCCCTTGGCCCCTGCCACAATACACCAACCTCTCAAACTCCTACAGAATGCCAGCAGCATGCAATCCTTATTAATTCTAAAAATGTGACCACATTACACCAACTCTTATCGATCTCCACTGGCTACCTATACAATCTCGAATCCTTTTCAAAGCTCTTTCACTCATCCACAAAAGTATCACTAATGAAAAACTCCGGCTGGATCAACCCTCCCTACTTCCTCACACCTCCCCCGTCCAACCCGTGCTGCACTCCAAGGAACTCTCCATACCCCCTCCATCAAATCCACTAAACTCAGCTCCACAATGAACAGAGCCTTCTCCCTAGCTGGTCCCACCCTATGGAATTCCATGCCCCCCGACCTACGCACTGAAACCTCTACAGCCAAATTCAAGAAAAAACTAAAAACCTGGTTGTTCGTAGGCCTATCCTTCCAACGTGAACCGCCTTCCTGAAACCACCTAACCATATTTAGTACACCTCCTTTTCAACTTGTACATATTGCTGCTACATCCTTTTAGTGGCAACACTATCCTTTTCTTCCTCTCCCCCTCTTTGCCCCCCTCTCCTACTCTCTGATTTTAACGCTTTTACTACCTAACGCTTGTCAAATACTTTGCAAACTTCCGTCTCTGTTTTTCCAGTTACCAAATTGCACATCTTGTACGATTTGCCTCCTTGCCTTCCTAGTTTCCAATCTGTATTTCGACAATTTGTCTCCGACCATTGTAAATATTATTAATCTGTTTATTTAGAAGTTTGCTGTTCCTTAGTTCACAGTTACCGTTCCATGTAAAGGCAATGCCTAAAAGTTTTAAGTGATCTTAAACCGATACGATGTGCAAACGGTTGTCGGTATATAAAAGTTTCTAATAAATACATAAATTTACATCCTCTGGGGAAGTATCCAAATACACATAATGTTCACACCTAGTTGGTGGCTTAAGGCCCATGATTGCAGGGTCCTGGAAGTAGGCTCTGACTCAGGACTGTTGTTGAATGTTTGTGTTTATGATAGTGGATCCTTGGACCGGGATGAGAGATGACACCCACCTGTAGTGCCCAGGTGAACTCGTCTCCGGAAGGTGGAAAGTTCTGCAACACAAACCTTGGCACGGCGTCCTCTGAAGGGTGGCGAGCACGCAGTCCGGTTCCAGACAAGGATCAAGGCAGGCGGCAAGCAAACTCAGTCCGGGTTCCAGGCAAGGGTCAAGGCAGGCGGCAAGCAAACTCAGTCCGGGTTCCAGGCAAGGGTCAAGGCAGGCGGCAAGCAAACTCAGTCTGGGTTCCAGGCAAGGGTCAAGGCAGGCGGCAAGCAAACTCAGTCCGGTTCCAGGCAAGGGTCAAGGCAGGCGGCAAACAGAAATCCAAAACCAGTCCAAGTCAAGCCAGGAAAACAGTAGAAACAGGGGAACAGCAGCCAAGCACAGGAACCTGTGCAAAGGCGTCCTACCTTCCTCCGAGGGAGTTTAAATCTCCCTGGCTGATGATGTCATCTTCCGGGGCCGGCCTGGTCTCGGCATCGCGGCCCCTTAAGAGGCGGGACTCGGCGGTTCCCCAATGCTGAACCCCGACGTTCCAGGAGCAGTAGCGCCACGGCCCGTGCGCCGTTGCCCGCCACGAGGAAGATCCTGAGCCAGCCGCGTGGAGGAGGTAGGGGGTCTGGCCGCGGGTGAGCGCGGTCGGAGCTCACAACAGTCTGGTTAAAAGAGTTGGAGGGGGATATAAAATAGGATGAAAAACTCTGGGTAATAGAGAATAAAAGTCATGGTGTCATAGGAGGCCAGTTCCAATGAGTTGGAGCCCAAAGGAGCAAAAAATGATGTGCAAAAAAATAATATATAGTCCACATGAATGTATAATGTGTAGTAATGCATAAAAGAGTATAGAGTAAAAGTATGTGAATGCAAGATAAACTAGACCCAGAACAGGTGCTATGCACTGCTATGCGGCAAGATGTGGATTTGATACCTGGCTCAGTTTTTCGCTACATTTATCACTGGGCATATTGAAGAGGCAGCATTAGCCCCATTTACAGCTAGTGGGAATCATAGTCTTCGAGCAATGGCGATATCTAGTGAGTGGATTTAGGGACATGATTGCATAGTTCTAGAAAGAATCCTGGTGCATGGCTCCTGGCCAAGGACGTTCGTCGTAATGACTGGACTAAAGTCAGTATGGAGGGGTATAAAATAAGAGAAAATCTTCAGGTATTGCAAATGAAGACTCACAGCACCAGATCCCAGTCCTGGTTCCAAATGAGCTGGAGGTAAAGCAGTAAGAGATACCCGCTGGGTGAAAAAAAAAACCCAAAGATAGTCTACACTTTATATAACAAAGATATTATACATGTTCTATTTCAATTTATGATTATATACACCACTAATCCAGTACTATAGGTCTGTCCAAGGTGGCTTACCATAATCACAATACTTAAAAATATAATGCAATATATCATATTCATAATATGATTAATATTAAAAGCAGTGCAAAGCAAGTCTCTATTTAAAATTCATCTGTCTTACATAAATTAAGTTTCAGCCTAGCTGCGACACTTAACATTGCTCATCTTATAAATTCATTTCACATATCATTAAGAAAACTGAATTAAATTGTACAGTATCACAACTTCAATATCATTACTCACTACTGGAGCACTTCATCTGAGTTCTGTAATGCTTAATTTCTCTCATGGCTTTTGCCTCCTTCATAAAGATGACAGAAAGTTTCCTCTGGAGAAGTACATTTCTGGGGTTCTTTGAATATAGAAAAGCTAACATCTCCTTTTTCTCCAAGGAGGGTCAGCAACAGAGTTGAATTGGAGATTTATCTCCTCATAGGCTATTACTGCTTTTTTCATTTCTATAGCACTACTAGACATATAGGGAGTAATATTCAGTCACTGGCCAGTGTGAAAAGTTAGCAAGTTATCCGGTTAATTTTGGAGGAATATTTAGTGGTGCCGCTGCATTATTGAATATATCAGCTATCTTAAAGATAGCTGGATAAAATTATTTGGCTATCTATAGGACTATTCTATAGCATGAATGGAGTTAATCAGATAACTTATCTGGCTAACTTAACTCTGCGTTATCCAGCTAAATTTGAGCAGGATAAGTGAGAGGAAATTTAAAATTCAGCATTTAAGCCAGCTGACTTGCGAATTATCCAGCTAAATGCTGCTGAATATTGACCCTGTACTGTATAGATATATATAAGAGTCCATCCTTGTTTCCTAGACCTTACAATATAATCAAGACACATATACAAAATAGAAAAGAGACTTTGGGAATTTTTACAAAATAGAAAAATTGTTCAAATCAACAAGGTTATGCTCATGAAGAACCAGGGTTTAAGATTTAAAAGCAGCCTCAAAAATGGGTTTTTTGGCTGAATTTGAATTTGGCCAGAGAGGGGCATGACCCACCAACTCAAGATACTCAGTAATGCAGGTGTTATGGTTGGATAAATCAGTTTAAAAAAAACAAATGCCATGAATTCTGTCAACAAAAATTAAAATACCACTTTTATTTTCTGCTTTTGGCACTTCAAAGAGGATTATATGCTTACTTATATATAAGTATTTCCCTACCCCTTAAATGTTTACAATTGAATCTAAGGCCTAGATTCATGAAATTGCTATAAATAAAGCAGAAATGGCACTTTAGCATCAGTGATAAAAAAAGGGCGGGTTAGGGAAATTTCCTATATACCGCATTGCATAGAAACGTTGCACATCTCGTGATAATTTATCACTTTGTGCGATGCACTAGCACGTCACATGTCATTTTATGTGGCGCATGTCAGTTAAGTCTGGCGCCTATTTTCTTTTCTTTGTTTGTATACCAGCTTCCTGCAGCTGCCTCTTTGAGGGTTTGACTGGTGAGAGATCGAGGATTGGAGGTGTTTAGTAGTTGGAACAGGAGTTTAAGGATTTCTGAGCGTGCTGTCCTGTTGTTTTCGGTAATCATTTGTTTACCTTTTCCCTTGTCTCTTGCCTTTATCTGGGTTGGAAGTTTATGTAGGTTTGTCCAGTTTGTCTGTCTTTCTTGTGTGGTGGAGGAGGAGTGGTGGTGGTGAAGAGTGGTGAGGAGTGAAGATCTGGAAAGGATGGAGTGTGAGAGGCGTGAGGAGAGAGGAGAGAGGAGAGGGAGGCATGAGGAGAGGAGGAGGGCAGGAGTAAGAGGAGGAGAAGGAGGAGTAGGAACAGGAGTAGAGATAGGGAGGAGGGGAAAGGTGGAAGGGGATAGGCAGGCGAGTGTGGTGGGAAGAGGATGGCAAGGTAGGGGTAGACAGAGATGGTGGGGGGGGTTGGCAGGGCAGGGTGCAGGGGGGAAGGAAGGGATGGGAATGGGGGTTGGGAGGAAGAGCGAGGACATCTCTCTGGAAGTGGAAGTGTCACCCTGTCCATCTGGCAGCCAGATAGCAGAGCGGACCATCTTCGTGCTTTAAAGTTCAGTATCAAGGACAACGACATGATCATTGCTGGGGTCCTCAAGAACTACAGCCTGCTGTTCAGGAACCATGCAGCCAAGATGTCCAGGGCAGGCAAGAACCAGATCTGGCACACAATTGCCCAGGCCATATCCAGGCGCAGTGGAATAAATAGGACTGGTGAGCAGGTCCCCCCCCCCCCCCCCCCAGCTAATGTAACATAAAGGCCCAGCTTAAGAACAAGGTGGTGAGCCAGAATAAATATCTGCACCAGACTGGAGGAGGAACCCCTTGCCCCATTGTGATGACCCCCATGCATGACCACCTGATTCAACAGCTGGGACTGGACGTATTCGAGGGAATGGACAGAACCTGGACATCACTGAGCCGAGACCGTCACCTGTAAATGTCAAGGCTGCTACAGATGTCCCCATATTTTGGCATAAGATGCTCATATTGATTGATGCAAAGTGTGTGTCTTTTTTTTAATATAATTTTCTCTTTATTGATTTTTAAATGTATACACATTTAAACAAGGCAAACAGTAATACAGCATAAGAAATCTCAATTCCATAAATATACCATATAAACATTGATTCTATTTATTTGTACACATAATCAAGGGGAGAAAGGAAAAAATGTCAGTATGCAAGCATACCCATAAATCTACGCATGCTTGCACATAGACATTTATAAAGGAAATATAAGAGAGTGGGACAAATCATTTTATTTACTGGTCTATTTCATGACTAGTAGTACAATAAATCTCATTCATTATGGATTTCACTTAAAAATATCTCCAGATGTAAAGAGTCTGTAAACATAAACTTCTTAGCCTGAAAGGTAGATAACAACAACAAGGACATTTCAAAAAGAAAGTGGCACCAATTGCCAAGTTTTACCTTTCAGGGAAAGAAAATGATTTTCTGGCCACAAAATTTAACATCCTTGTTCTTAAAAAAAATTGCTAAAGACTTGTTCCTTGTCTACCTCTGACATAAATGAAACAAATAAAGTTGTCATATTATTTATTACATCTATTGATTCTTCCAAGAATGTAGACACACCTAAACTATCAGAGTTACCAATTT
Source organism: Rhinatrema bivittatum (assembly GCF_901001135.1). Lineage (NCBI taxonomy): Eukaryota > Metazoa > Chordata > Amphibia > Gymnophiona > Rhinatrematidae > Rhinatrema > Rhinatrema bivittatum. The sequence goes on along the minus strand of NW_021821450.1, from coordinate 11,640 downwards.
CTCCATTTTGTACCTTTCCCACTCACTTACTCGTTTAGGGAAATAGTATAAATTTCGCGTTTAGAAGGAGACCCTTATGCTGCCAGAATTCAACTCGATATTTTCTGATAATCTTGATGGTATGAGATAAATTTCATACATATACAAGAGACATTTCACACAGCCCCTGAGGCAGCCCCATTGTGGGGGTGAAACTCAACCTGAGTCGGGCTTTCTATTGGATGAACAAGTCTCCATAATAAAGGTTCTAAACAGACATTTCTTGGCATCTAATCCATTTTGTTGCCCTCATGGCTTTTTTAGATCGCCTACCCTCTTGTTTTATCGGTCCAAGTATCATCTATCTACAGCAGTACAATAAAGCTTCCTCTCTCAGTGTCTGCTCTCTGAGTCTAGCCTATCACTGTGGTTCCCCACGGGGCCCCTCCCCATGGAAGGAGTCATCACCACTGTGACCAAGAGTCCACACTATGCCACAAACCCAACACTTGCATAATTTTCTAGCTTTTGATGGTCATTATCATATTTGCATACTAAACTAACGCACACCGTGATAAAGGTTACGTATTATCACGTGATGCGTCCCTAACGTGATTTGATGAATGACCCTGTAAGTTTGTACCTGAGGAACAGAGGGTAAAGACACTTACCCAAGGTCAAAAGGATCAGCAATGGGATTTGAACGCTGGTCTCTCACTAGATTACTCCTCAATTACCCTTTGAAAAGAAGCTTTTATATGGAAAGTTTAGTCAGTGTTTAAAATGGGGCAAAGTTGTTGAAACTTTTTGGGAATATTATCTGTCAGAGTAAAACAAAAGGGTTTATACCAGCTAAATATTCTACTTTTCTCAAAAGAGAAAAATTATTTTAAATGATTTAAATTGCTCCCTAGGAAAGAATTAAAGCTACTCAATTATAGTAGCTCTCTGGCCTGAAATTACTCTTGTCTAGATCAGAAGTAAATATAATTTATTTATTTATTTAGATGTTTTATATACCGTCGTTCCAAACATAGATCACAACGGTTTACAAGATCCGCATACATATTCATTGTCAACAATCACATACTTTGTTAGCATTCACCTTCTAGGTCGACACCGCATTGTATACATGTTCTCATTCATAATCATAAGTATTTTAGGAATTACATTAGCTACTATATATTCTAGTTCTTATTCATGCATTTTCTATTCTAGTTTATATTCATGCATTTTCATGGTTGACCTAAGGGGACAGGTTCTAATCCTACTAACAATGTACATCACATCATTATTATTGTTCGCTCCATTAACTTCAATGTAAGTCACATCATTTCTTACTTATTGCTCACTCTATTAACATCAATTTACATCATATCATTCATTGCTGATTGCTCGCTCTGTTAAAATTCTCTCTGGTACTGATGTAGTTGTTATCAGATTATTAGTCTTTTATGTTAAATCATATGCCTTTCTGAAGAGCCATCTTTTCAGTTCATGTTGAAATTCTTTTTATCTGTTATTTAATGTATTGATTCTGGAAGGGAGTTCCACAACTTTGGTCCTGCTATGGAAAACATTTGGTCTCTTATTTGCGTTAGGTGTGTTTTCTGAGTTGAAAGTACCATAATCAGACCTTTGTTTTGTGATCCTAGGGCTCTCTGAGGTGTGTAGTTTTGAATTGTCACTCCTTATAAACTGGGGCTAATGTTGTTGATGATATTGAATATCAGAGCTAAAAATTTAAAGTGAATTCTGGATTGTACAGGAAGCCAGTGCAGCACGATCAGTGAGGGGGTGATGTGTTCAAATTTCCTCGTTCCTAGTAAGAGTCTTGTGGAGGCATATTGAAGTAGCTGTATAGTTTTAGTAGACTCGATGGTAGGCCTAGTAGAAGAGAGTTGCAGTAGTCTAAGTTTGAAAATATAAGTGTTTATAAGACAGTATGGAAGGGTTTCAGTCTATGTAATATTCTTTGCTTGGAGTACCTGTTTTGTGTAATTTGCTTATATGCTTTTTCATAGTGAAGTTCTCATCGATCTGAATTCCCAAGTCAAGTCCTTGATCTGAGGGAGTAATATTAATGATTCCTAGGTCTAGGGTTAGTGGTTTGATTAGTGAGTTGTCTTTCCTTAACCAAACTATTTCAGTGTTTTGGGGGTTTAGAGTTAGTTTCAGTTGAGCAAGTTTTTGTTGTATGACCTTCAAGTATGTTGATAGAGACGACGCAGTTTTTTCAAATGTTTTGTCAAATGGGATATAGAATTGTATGTCATCTGCTGATAGAGGCAAATAAAAGATGAATAAATCGGCATAGGCATGTCTACAGATGGAGTAGTGGACCCAGGTGAAGGATCTATGGTGGGTCCTCCTCCTGGGCACTCCAAAAATCTTTTCTCAGGCCATGACTTAGAATTCTGTTTCTACTGACTTTTTTTTGGCTCCCTTTGCCTTTCAGAAGCCAAAATAAATTTGGATGAAATGAGGCCATTTTTCTAACACACATGATAAGGGAGAAGGTGTCACCATGGGGACATGGAGTACAGTACTTTAAGTGTCCACATGCCACAAACTCCTCTGTGCATAACATAGCTGGTAACACTGTTCCAGGCAGCCATTTCCCTTCTTGCTCCAGTTGTGGCCCATGTACAAATAGCTGTACCACCCGGGATAGAGAGTTTACAGCTCCAATTTTAAGTAAATATGAAAAGGAAAATACTTGAAAAGCTTGAACATACTACACTACAAATCTAGATAAAATTCAACTGCTTTTTCCATAGATTTCAGCTATTAAAGTTGTGAATCCAATGAAAGCTATGAAATAATGTGATTTGTTACTTAATTCCTTGGTGCCAGTCATCATCACGTAACCAACCCTTTGGTTTGTCTCCAGATGGCCCTAGGTCCCTCACCATCTGGAATAATAACAACATGGGATGTCAATTCTCTTTCAGTCCCTCCACTGAGCTGTCTATAACTGGTATCCCAAGCAGCATAAAGAGGAGTTGGAGGTAGAGAGTGGGGTTTCAGTTTGAATTAGGTTTTGAGGAGTAAGGAGCTGTTTTACTTTCTCCCTGCTGAGTTGGGCCCACTACCCCAGCTTGGTATTTTTCTTGCATTAGAGGAAATTCCTTTTCAGTACACAACCTGTCTAAGAAGGTATGCCTCCCCTTTTGTAGAGAAAGAACTTTTATAGATCTTTTTCAGCATTTGGATTAGGTTTTCTTATTCTGGGGAACACCCTGTGCTTTGGAAGGAACAATCCCTCCAATCCTGAGAGCAGGGGCTAGAGACTTCTGAGCAACCCCTCTACTTCCTAGAGGAAGCAAGATCAGTGACAGCACTACCCAGCATGAGATATTCCTTCAGATAAAGAGCTATGTCCGCTGCGGGCCCCAAGCAATGGAACCTGCGCCCTCCTGAACTAAGACTTGAACAATGTCCAATCACCTTCAAGAAGAGACTTAAGACTTTGTTGTTTGGCCAAGCTTTCCCATAACCACTCCTTTCCGCCATGGTTTCAGTCCGTATCATCAGGTTACTGTCTCCCTAAGGAGGTTAGCATAGTCCTTCCCAATATAAGTTCCCAGCTTTCACCCAAGTTATGTCTACCTATGTTTCTATACCTGCTTTCACCCTAGTTATGTTATCCAGGTTTCTCTACCTTGTTCAATGTAAGACAAGACTGTGTCACTGTTGTTTTTTGCTGGTTGTAATGTAAACCGAAGTGATAATTAATCCTGTTAATTGAACCTCGGTATATAAAAGCTATAAATAAATAAATAAATAGATTTTGGATAGATACTTTTGGATTTTCCCCTTGTTTGTTTGTGTGGAGGATTTTCCCCACCCTGATGCACAACCTGGTACAGATAGGGGGGCTGTAAGCAGAATTGGAACATCTGGCTTCTCTTCCGGAGAAGCTCATCAAGGTTGCAACTTCAAGCCTTGGGAGATTCTCAACTGAATCTCCACCCCAAAGGGATTAGGATACAGGCTGTGGGCATCAGGTTGAACTTTGGATTAAGATAGGATCTTTTCGTGGCATGGGGCTCCCTTTAGAATTCCCCCTCTAATGGGATATTGCACAGATGGCTCCCTTCCAGGAGCTGTAGAGATGGACACCAGCACCCCAGCAGAGAAAGAATGCAAATAGTTCAGCTGTACAGTTTCATTTGTTAAATGTTGTGGGACAGTGATTGACATTTTGGAAATAATCAGTAAATATGATTTGAAGACCCATTCTGAGTCCCGCCTGTCTGTCCTTGAAGAGAATACAACATTAGAGAGATACACTCACATCAGGAGGAACACTCCATCACCTGGGCCACAAAGGATTTCCTCTCTCCCCACAGAAAGAGCCCACTCCCTGGGAGGTGCAGGAAGAAGGGGGAGGATGGCAAGGGCAGTCCCAACGAACACATATTTTATGGCCCTAGGGGACCCGACAAACTCCTGACAAAGAGTTACAGTCACATATCACATCTTGTGTAATGAGATACATACTGGGAAAAAAAATATAGTACAAGTACCAGAATACAGGAATCAAAGGAAGTCTCTTTCTATAAAACATCAAAGAGTTCCATGATTGATTATCAATCCAGACTCTAGAGATGGAAAACCGAATGAGAGATATTTCCCCTTGTTCTGTGCCACCACAGATAGTAATAAGTGGATAGCTAATTCAAGAGCATTTAATCTGAGATGAAACAATTGATGTAACCAAGATTTCAAAGCACTGTCTTCAACATTTCAGCAAATTCTAACTATATTAGTTTATTCAGAAGGAAAAAAATCCCCAGATAATTTGCCATTCTTGACTTGCTCATGAATTCTGTGATATTTCATTTTTCACTGTACTTAATCTTCTGATGTAGAAATTCAAAGACCTTCTCCAGTTTCTTTCAGAAAGAACAACTTTTCTCCATACTAAATGTTTACAAATGCATATGAGCTAACAGGGAAGAAATAAAAAAAAGAATAAAATAGGTCAGATGTCAAACATGTTTGTGCAATATAATAAGCAATCAGCAAAGAAAAGTCCTGAAAAATGAAACATTTTACTAGAAACTGAAGGCAACTTTCAGGTATGAACTTTTCTATGATCTCCTAAGATTATATTCTGACTTTCCACAGGAGAAAAGTGACCAGAACTCTCGCAGGCCCTTATTCCCTGATCAAAGATTTCTTTGTGGAACATGAATGTGTAATGATGCATTTAACCATTCAATATTTTTATTGTTCAAGGATTTGAAAATTAAGCACAGCGCCTTATATATTGTACTCTAAATGTAACGGGGAGCCAATGGAGTTCATTTAAAATTGGGATAATGCGGTCAAATTTTTTAGACCCGGTAGAACTCTGGCTGCCACATTTTGCAGCAACTGAAGTGGTCTAATTGATGATGACGGCAAACCTAATAAAAGCGCGTTGCAATAATCTAGCTCTGAAAAAATAAGGGATTGTAAAACAGTTCTAAAACCACCAAAATGAAAAAGAGGTTTTAGTCTCTTTAAAATATGTAGTTTGTTAAAACCTTCCCTGACTGTTTTGGAAATTAATTTTTTTCATATAAATTCACTATCGATTACATCACCTAAATCTCTAGCATGATCTATTACAATAAAATTTTGATGATCAACTGTGTATGTCTTGATGTGTTCATTATTTAGTTTATTACTTAGTAGTATAATCTGTTTTCTCCTCATTTAGAACCAGTTTTAAATGAATCACAAGTTGATGAATAGTGGAAATATATACACTTAACAACTTCAATGTGTCAACTATAGTGTGTGTTATCGAAACCACAAATTGTACATCATCTGCATATATAAAATATATTAAACCCAAACCAGAAAGAAGTTTACATATTGGCACATGTATAAATCAAAAAGGGTGGCTGATAGTGTGGACCCCTGCGTGACACCTGTTTCTAGCGACACTTGTTTCTAAACTAAATTCCCTATTTTGACACTGTACGTACGATTACTAAGATATGATTTCAACCAATTAAAAGGTTTTCCTGCAGTGCCTATTTCTAGTAACCTGTGGAGTAAATTTCATGAATGACTGTATCGAAGACAGCGATGAAATCCAACAGTACTAAAAATACATTTGACCTGAATCCATTCCTCTGAGGATTGTATCAGATAAGGATAAAAGAAGTGTTTCAGTACTACAAGATGGACGAAAACCAAATTGTGAGGTATAAAGGATGTTTTGATCTTCAATTAATTCTGTTGGTTACTTTTAAACTACTTTCTCTATCAATTTAGATAAAACTGGAAGATTGGAAATTGGCCTAAAATTCTTAGGTTGATTAATATCCAAACTTTAATTCTTCAAAATCGGTTTAATAATGGCATTCTTTAGTATATCTGGTAATGTCCCTTCTTCTAATGATAAATTTACTATGTCTGCTACAGGTTTTGCAATAACATCAGAAATCATTCTAAAGTATTTAATTGGAATAACATCTAAAGGGTAAGTAGCAGGATTTAATTTCTTAATCAGACACTCTATTTCCGTTGAGGATATAACTTCAAATGATGTCCATTCTCAATCTGCTGATTTCACAAAAACAATCTTTTGTTCCCTTTATCGGTTGTGGTTTTTTAGTTAATTTATCAATTTTAACTTTAAAGAAAAGGCAAACTCTTGACATTTTATATCAGTAGAGTCTATGTTAAAGACGGGATTTGGTTTTATCAATTCTTGTACATATGAAAACAGTACTCTTGGATTATATGTAAAATCATGTATCCTTTTGCATGGAATTCACGTTTAGCATTGGAAATTTTAGTTCTGTATTTAGTGAGTAGGCAATGATAAGATGCTAAGGTATTAGAATTAGAATTCTTTTGCCAACATCTTTCTTTTTTTTTTTTTTTTAAAGCCTTCTTTAAATTTCTAAGTTCCTGAGAGTACCAAGGGCATTTGTTTTTTGTGTGGGTTTAATTTCTTTTTTTGTTAGAGGACTAATTTTATCAGCTAATGAAGTGGTACATGATACCCATGATGAAACAGCTGTGTTAATGTTGCTATAATCTATATTAACTACATAAACCAACCCCAACTATATCTCGCCCCTACCTAGCCCCTTTAAAAATCTCAAACCCACTCCAACATCACTAACCACAATGATCTTAAATGCTCTATTCAAAACCCCCTGGCAACATGTAAAATTCCCGAGAAGAAGCACAGAACCAACCTCTCAACTGATCTAAAGAACAAGTCTGTAAATAAGTTTATTCTGGTTTCTACCTATGTTTCTACTATATGCTTTTATTATATGCCTTATAATATGTTTTATATTATTTTCATATTTTTATATTTTATATTATTATATATGCTCATTGTATTAGCTCCTTGTTCCATGTTCTATGTAAAGCCTAGGGCACGCATACAAAGCCCATAGTGTTTCATTTCTGTTAAATGTAAACCGAAGTGATTTGTATTTTATACAGGAACTCCAGTATATAAAAATTAAAATAAATAAATAAATAAATAAATTACTTCTGAAATATTCTCAATCAAATCATCCTGGTTGGTTGGGTTGCAAAATTCAATAAAACATGGTTGTTCAGAAAGTATGTTTTTAGTTGCAATACATGTTAAAGAAGTCTCAATTAATTATAAAATGGTCAGACCAGGGTACTGGAGAGCATTTGGGTATCAAATAGGTTTCAAAGAAATGATTTATAAAGATCAGGTCTAAGGTATGTCCCGCCTTATGGGTGGGTTGATCAACTATTTGTTTTAGACCGATCGCAGATATGGTATCTAAAACATTTTCACAAACACCAGATAATGGATTTACATCTATATATAAATTAAAATCTCCAAGTACTATGGCTGGTATGTCTTGAGACATCTTGTCAGTCAGAAATTCTATAAGATGGGAGCAGTTATATTCTAATATGCTTGGAGAAGCATAAATTAAACATACTTATAAATAATTACTCTTAATGAAACTAATTTCAAAAGGAAAGGAACTTTCAAAGTGTTGTCTGACCAGTTTAAATTTATTAGCAATCAACAGAATACCGCCACCTTTTCTCTTAATTCTAGGTATAGAAAAAATGTCGTATTGACGTTTTGAGTCTTGGTTAATTGTAACTAAATCTGAATCTTTAAACCAGGTCTCTGTAATGCAACAAATATCAGGTGATTTTTCAGTCAATATGTCATTCAAAACCGGGATTTTCTTAGTTAAGGATTGCGCATTTATCAAGATTAACGATAAAGCAGCTGTAACAAAAAACTGTAGATTGGGTTGAGAGGTAGTGATATTGGATGTTCCATATTGTTTCAATTTTCGAAAAGCCAGTCTGTTCCCATATTTTCCATTTTTTGTTATCACAGTAATGCAGGAAGGTTCCATTATTACTCACCGAAAATGTATGTCCAATGGTAATGATATCACTTCTTTGAAGAAATATGTGATTATGAATCGTAGGTGCCCAAATGGTGCACAAAGGGGTACACTAAGGGATGTTCCCCTTTGGTGTGCCCCTTAGGCATCCAGCATGTGGCGCCTCTGGCGTTGGGCTCGTGCCTTTATCCCACGCGACTTGATGATGTCAGCGGCAAGCCCTCGTGGGAGGCACGGCAGCTGGTCCTGGAGAGAGAGGTAGTAAGGCCCTGGTGGTGAGCTGAGTAGCCTCAGTTGGTTCTCAAGGTAAATTCTGTCTGTGGGGAGGCAAGGTGACTGTAAGGCCTCTTGGGATGGTTGTTCCTGGATAGTGGAACCAGAAGCCATATTTCAAATATAGGTTCAGGTGGTAAACTTCCCATGATGTTAAGATATATTAAACTTCAAGGTTCCCTGAGTGGGGGAAGGATAATTTTCAAGGCCCTGTGCATTGCAAACACTTAAGTCCCAGTTCACAATTCTTGTACATAGCGCTAATGATAACAGCACTGTTGAAGTTAGAAGTCTCTCCTCAGTTCGAAGTACACTGGAAGCTGACTTGTTTTCCAATATTACTTTTACTGAAATGTGATATGATGAAAACAATCTTTACACTTGTTTAGTCCACTTTGTGATGTTACAAATGCTTCCAAATACATGCGTGACTTTTCAAAGTCTCGCTTAAAGTTTAAGATGGTCAAGTCAATTAATTCAGTCTTTAATCTGATATTTTCCCAACTCATTGGCATAGGGCAAGTTTGTTGCTTCCCTCCTAATGTAGGTGAAATATCAAAGAAGTAATCCAGTCTTAGGCAGTCATTTATCTCCCACCTCTCCGTGTTGTATTCTCCTTTGAACTCACATTCTCCTCAAAGGTATCAGATAGATACTATTGTTTTCCTTTTCTCCCAAAACTTCTAGTAGATTTTCCTCCTAAGCCCTGTTGAGGGTCCATCCCCACCCCTTTCTCCATTTCTCTTTCTCCTCTGGATGGCTGTAAGTCATTTCTCCTCTGGATACAGATGATCCTCAGGTCCCTTCTCCATGAAGCAACCCCTCCAGTTGATGTTAGAGCAGCAAAGCAAAAAGAACATAAGAATATGCCATACTGGGTCAGACCAAGGGTCCATCAAGCCCAGCATCCTGTTTCCAACAGTGGCCAATCCAGGCCATAAGAACCTGCAAGTACCCAAAAACTACGTCTATTCCATGTTACCATTGCTAGTAATAGCAGTGGTTATTTTCTAAGTCAACTTAATTAATAGCAGATAATGGACTTCTCCTCCAAGAACTGTCCAATCCTTTTTTAAACACAGCTATACTAACTGCACTACTACATCCTCTGGCAACAAATTCCAGAGTTTAATTGTGCGTTGAGTGAAAAAGAACTCTCTCTGATTAGTTTTAAATGTGCTACATGCTAACTTCATGGAGTGCCCCCTAGTCTTTCTATTATCCGAAAGAGTAAATAACCGATTCACATCTACCCGTTCTAGACCTCTCATGATTTTAAATACGTCTATCATATCCCACCTCAGCTGTCTCTTCTCTAAGCTGAAACATCCTAACCTCTTTAGTCTTTCCTCATAGGGGAGCTGTTCCATTCTCCTTATCATTTTGGTAGCCCTTCTCTGTACCTTCTCCATCAGCAATTATATCTTTTTTGAGATGCGGCGACCAGAATTGTACACAGTATTCAAGGTGCAGTCTCACTATGGAGCGATATAGAGGCATTATGACATTTTCCATTTTATTCACCATTCCCTTTCTAATAATTCCCAACATTCTGTTTGGTTTTTTGACTGCCGCAGCACACTGAACTGACAATTTCAATGTGTTATCCAGTTTGACGCCTATGCCACAAACTGAAGATTTCTTCACTTCATAGAACATGCTGTCCTCACTGGTCATTTCATGAGGTTTAAGTGATGCCCTAAAGGGCCAGGAGAGTATATAGAGGCTTTGATAAGGACATGTGAAAAACACTGTGTATGCCCAACATGGGTGGCATTCTTATCTGGTAGGTTCCGGGTCCTATCTGACAAAGGATGGTAAATGGGCCAATGCATCGTGGGGCGAGATGCATAGAGAACAGTCTTAGGTATATGTGGAGAGTGCTCAGCCACACCTGTTCACCTGCCTTTGAATTGAGGAGCAGGTCTCCTCTGCACATCCATAGTTTCCTTGGCTTTTTCTGCTGCCCTTTGAATTAAGATGTTGGTGTGGGTCCAAAATTGTGGATTTCTTGGTGGATAGCTGGGCTGCCAAGGAAGGTACTGCTATGGGAAGAGGCAGGGGCAGTAAGGGTTGCTTCTTGTAAACCACTTGAATGGTGAATAACCTGTTACACTACAGGCATGGGAACTGTGTGAGAATTCTACCCAGGGGAGAAGGGACATCCAGTTATCCTGGCTCTCTTTGGCATAGGCCTGAAGGAAGGTTTGAGCATTTGGTTTGAACGTTCAGACTGTCAATTTCCTATGGATGGTTTGCTGTCATTATGTCCAGGGTCATTTCAAACTTTTTACATAGCAAATACCAGTATTTTGCCACGAACTGTACTCCCCAGTCAGACAAGATGTGCTTGGGTAGGCCATGTAAACAGAAGACCCTAAGAGTAAAACGTTGTGCTAGCACTGGGCCAGAAAGGAGGCCGGGGGCCTTTAAGAAGTGGTCAATTATTACCCACATTATGGTGATGCTGTCTAAGAGGGATAGATTCACTATAAAATCAGTGGACAAGTGGATCCAGGGTTCCCTGGGGGCTGGCAACGGATGTAACAGCCACCAGAGTCAGCCCAACAGAAGTTTCTGCTGTGCACAGGTGGGGCAAGAATCCACATAGTCCTTAACATCTTGCTTCATTTGAGGCCACCAATACTATTGTTGAAGTAGAGTAAGGGTTCAGGCCCATCCAGGGTGACCTGTGACACTGTAGGCATGGGACCTTTTCAGTACCTTTTCATGGTGTTGAGTAGGAACGACTGTCTTCCCTGAGGGATGATCATGGAGGCAGATAGAAGGGTCAATGATGTATCTGGGAGGATCTGGGAAGTCCTCTGCCTGGAAGGAACATGAGGGGGCATCTGCTCGGAGATTTTTGAGAGCTGGTCGATACCTCAGTTCAAAATTAAAATGTGCAAAGAATAGAGACAAGCAAGCCTGTTGTGCATTTAGTCATTGGGCAATGTGAAGGTGTTCCAGATTCATATGATCTGTTTATTCAGTGATATGGTGTTGAGCACCT